>NW_015540944.1:188848-201410 GCF_001515605.1 Sinocyclocheilus anshuiensis
TCACATGATCTTCAGAAATCATTCTAATATGCTGATTTATTATCAGAATTATCAACAGTTGTGCTGACAAATATTTTTTTGGTAACTGCGATACTTCTTTTAGAATTCTTTGATGAATAAAAAGTTAAAAAGAACAGCATTTATTCAAATTATAAATCTTTGCTATCACTTCTTAACAATTTAACACATCCTTGCTGAATAAAAGTTTCAAAAAAAGAAAGAATAAAAATGTACTGACCCTAAAGTTTTGAACAGTAGTGTATATTGTTAGAAAAGATTTCTATTTTAAATAAATGCTTTTATTTTTAACTTTTTATTCATCAAAGAATCCTGAAAAAAAAGTATCACAGGTTCCAAAAAAATATTAAGCAGCAAAACTGTTTCAATCATTGATAATAAATCAGCATATTAGAATGATTTCTGAAGATCATGTGACTGAAGACTGGAGTAATGATGCTGAAAAAACAGCTGCGCATCACAGAAATAAATTACAGTTTAATGTATATTAAAATAGAAAAGCGTTATTTTACATCATAATACTATTTCACAATATTACGTTTTTTTCTGTATTTTTGATCAAATAAATGCAGCTTTGATGAGCATAAGAGACTTCTTTAAAAAACATTAAAAATCATTCTGATCCCAAACTTTTGACCGGTAGTGTATACATATATAAAGTTGTTTTCCAGTTGCAATGGCTGACAAAGAGACAAGTTTTATAGACTTGTATGTATAATATTTCTGATTTTCCCAGAGTCCGAGCGCGTGTACAGGAAGTGGAGGGCGAGCCGGCTCAAGAGCGCTTCTTTCGTCCGCACTTCCTGCAGGCTCCGGGAGACATGTCGGCTCATGAGGGACAGCTCTGTAGGTTAGACTGCAAGGTACTGGAGATATTCCAGCAAGATGTAACCTGCAGTGATCCCTAAACATATTTGAACTCTTAAAAATGTCTGAACACCATTGCATTAGGAGTCCTAGCAGCCTTAATAAACAACATCCATCCCTTGAGAAAAAGAAGTACACTTTACCATACTTTTAAAACAAGTACTTACTGAAAGAAAACACTTTAAAGTAATATACTGAAGTGCAAACTGAATGTAATGTTTTGGACTCTATTGCATGTCAATTGCAATTAAATGAAAATGTATTAATAGTTTAAATTTATATTAAATGCAATTATTTGAACTTAAGAAGGTAGAAAGCAGGACTTAAGTACATATATCTTTTTTTATAATTACTTCAGTGTACTGCTGAATGTACTGATACACTAAAATATACTTGAATGTATTTTCCATTGAAATGTATGTCATGTATTTAAAACAATTATTGATTTACAACAGTGTTATTTTAGTATCATTGAGGCACTATTATAGTTTTTAATTAATATTTAAAATCAGTTTTTGTCATTTTTCCTGTTTTTTTTTTTTATATGTCTATATAGTTTTTATACATTTTTATTTCTGTTTTAGTTATGTTAGCACATCATGTTAAGCTCAATTAAAATGAGAAATGTTGCCTTGGCAACTAGCTGAAATCAAATAACATTTTATATTTTATTTCAGTTTACATCCATTTCATTTCAAGCAACATTTTTTTTTAGTTTTTTTTTTAGTTTTTGCTTTCTGTAATAACCCTGATTTACAAAATATTTTAAAATAAAAAGTCTAATTTGACATTATTACAAAGTGCACTTTTTAAATCTACTTAAGTGCATTAAGAAACATGGTCATGAAAGTCACTTAAGTGGCTTTGCATTTCATTGTATCATTTAAAACTATTTAAACTCTTTTTGTCTAATTTCAAAAAGCTTGAAAAGTGACTGAAGTGTCCGAGTACTTTTGTCTGTTATCATGTTTAAATGCACACCAGTAAGCTGATAACTAACAAATATCAGCTTATTAAAATAAGCAGTTTTCCCCATTTACACCTGACAATGCAATACTGCGTTTGCATGACTTTATTAATAAATCAGGTTATTTCCCTGTCGTGTCGTCAAAACACAATCATTTGTGTATTCCAGATGTCGTCAGTTGTAATGCTAAATAAAGCTTGCAACATGTCAGCGGGACACTGACAGCTCATATATTATCCTCTCATGCAGTTACAGAAGCAGCGTTTTGACTGAACCACTTCTGCTGCACGAGATGAGAACACATTTTGATCATTTTCTGGGTCATGAAAGAGTCTGCGTTTGTGATATATTCCGCTCAAATCTGCACTAAGGATGCGTTCTTGTCACGTATCACACATGCACACTTCAATAATCCCACAGAAAGCAGGTTAATGCATTTACATGAGGCAACAAACTACCTGTGTCGAGTCGACTAGCTTATGCTTTAACTGTTGATGACCTTACTCTGATAAAAGAAAACGGCTTACGGCGTTTACATGCTTATTAAGCATAAACGGCTTAAGAACGTGCATGTAAACACACTCAATGACAAATAAGATATTGCAGAAAGAGTCTTCATGCCCTGAACCCTCCTCTCTGCTGTTTAGGTGAGTGGGTTACCTCATCCTGAAATCATGTGGCTTCTGAACGGGAGGCCCATATATCCAGACCTCACTCACCGAATGCTTGTGAGAGAAAACGGCATCCATTCTCTGGTTATTGACCCTCTGACTCAAGCTGATGACGGGACGTACACCTGCATCGCCTCAAATAAAGCTGGACAGAGTTCATTCGGCCTCGAGCTCAGAGTAGTGGGTAAGAGCCAGATCTTTTCTGATCGTCTTTTTAGCATTAAAGTACTGGAAAGCCCATTTCTGCCACATAAGAATAAAGAAAATGTGCTTTGGTAAATCATTATTATGAATTAGAATGTCATAGTTATGACATAAGTCAAAATTATGAGATAGAAATTTATAATTATAAAAATGATGGCATAGTAAGTCATCATTATTGACAATATAAATTACTGTCTTTATGACTTAGTGTATCATACTAAGATTGTGCTTTGGTAAATCATAAAATTAAAAAAATCATAAAATCAAATAAATTGCGCTTTGGTAAATCATATTTATGACTTAGAATGTCATAGTTATGGGATAAGTCAAAATTATGATAGAAATTTATAATTATGACCAAAAAAAATCTAAATTATGGCATAGTAAGTCATCATGAGATGATAGAAATTTATAATTATAAAAATTATGGCATAGTAATCATCATTATTGACAATAAAAATTACTGTCTTTATGACTTAGTGTATCATACTAAGATTGTGCTTTGGTAAATCATAAAATTAAAAAAATCATAAAATCAAATAAATTGCGCTTTGGTAAATCATATTTATGACTTAGAATGTCATAGTTATGGGATAAGTCAAAATTATGATAGAAATTTATAATTATGACCAAAAAAAATCTAAATTATGGCATAGTAAGTCATCATGAGATGAAAAGTCATAATTATGACAATAAAAATATGAATATTAAGTCTTTATGACTTAGTATATCATCATTTATCTTATGATGACTTTATCTCATAATATTGACTTTTTATGTCATAATAATTTCATAATCAAATTTTTGACTTTATCATAAATTCATGCCAGTTTTGACTTTCGCACAATTATGACTATTATGGGTATGAGTATGTTTGCATTACTTTTTATGCCATAATTATGCCATTATAAGACTTGTCTCATAAATTCTAACGTTTTATCTAATAATTATGACTTTTCATGTAATAATTTTGACTTATCTCATAATTATAACATTTTTTTTTTACTTTGTCATAATTTCTACTTATGTCATAATTAACTTCTCATAATTATAACATTTTGTCTAAGACTTAATATTTTTGACTTTTTATGTCATAAATTTGACTTGTCATAATTTACTTTTTATGTCATAATTATAATGTATCTTAGTTATAACGTTTTATCTAATAATTATGACTTCATGTAATAATTTTGACTTATCTCATAATTATAACATTTTTTACTTTTGTCATCATTTCTAATTAAACTAGTATATCACACTCCATCTAAAACTATTTAAAAAGTGTTTTTTTTTCTAATTATTTTAGGATTATTTTTATATTATTGCATTTTATATTATTATATTATTTTTATATTATTCTAATAATTAAACATAAACATTAAATTAAACTAGTATATCACACTCCATCTAAAACTATTTAAAAAGTGTTTTTTTTTCTAATTATTTTAGGATTATTTTTATATTATTGCATTTTATATTATTATATTATTTTTATATTATTCTAATAATTAAACATAAAACATTAACTTAAACTAGTATATCATACTCCATCTAAAACTATTTTAAAAGTGTTTTTCTAATTATTTTAGGATTATTTTTATATTATTGTATTTATTGTATTAATACATAATATTTCTCATTGTTTTAAGAAATTATTCTAATAATTACAAATTAAACCACTATATTATACTCCATCTAAGACTGTTTAAAATGGAATTATTTAAATACATTTTCTAATAATTAAATTAAATTCCACTACTATATTATACTCCACCTAAAACTATTTTAAACATATTTTTTCTAATTATTTAAGAAATAATTATAGTAGTTAGACATTAAACCGCTATATTATACTCTATCTAAAACTACTTTAAACATCATTTTTCTAGATATTTTAGACATAACTAGTTATAAATGTAGAAATAACTAGTTATTTTAGAAGTTATTACAATGCGTGTTTTTATGACCTTAAATGCAGTATTAATAGATGTGTAGACACAACATTAAATGTTTGTATTTTAATAAATGTATTTGTCATACTGCAGGACAAGTGCAATGAACTGCAAAAAGTTGATTAATAAAGATAAAAAATGTTCTGAAATACGCACTTTCTCTTATACAATTATATCATATTTAACTATGCAAAAATGCTAAAAGATGTAGTTTTGTCAGCTATCTGTAAATAAAGTTACTCACAGCTCATATGCGGAGTGCAGAAGATTTTCAGTAACAGATATTTCCTCACGTGTTGTTTCTGCAGCTCAGTGGTATCAGCACGTTCATCCACCGATGAAGAAAACGCAGCTCAGCGGGAGTCGATACGCTGCTCTCACCAGCCAGGGTCTGGATATAAAGTCAGCCTTTCCCATGAGCGACATATTCTCTGCCTCCCAACCAGAGCGAAGGGCAGAAAGTGAGGAGCTGTAGATGCTCGCAGCAGATATTTTAAAGTAGATGGAGTAACGAACTAAAAGCAAACGAGGATCTGATGTCTCTGCACTCATTTGTAGTTGAAGTCCAAATCTGCTCATCCTCAGGTCATCCTGAGTTTGTTTCTTCATCAGATCTGGAGAAATGTAGCATTGCATCACTTGCTCTGAAGTGAATGGGTGCCGTCAGAATGAGAGCTGATAAAAACATCACAATAATCCACAGCACTCCAGTCCATCAGTTAACATCTGGAGAAGACAAAAGCTGAAACTAATCCAGCATTAAGACGTTTATAACTAAAATACCATAGAGTCCATAATCCATAATAACGCTTCCTCCAGTGAAAAAGTGTTCTGGTGTGAATCAGGAGAGAAATCTGCACAGATCAAGCAGCGTTTAAACAGCTCTAAACTAATATGTGGATGTGAGAGACAACAGGAGATGGATTTTCTCACTTGCACTTGGACTCATTCTGACGGCACCCATTCACTGCAGAGCATCCAATCCAATGCTGAAGAAACAAACTCATCTACATCTTACATGGCCTGAAGGTGAGCACATTTTCAGCTAATGTTACGTTTTTGGCTGAACTATATCTTTAACCTGATTTGGATATACTGGATATATTTCCTCACTGCATTTAACATTATTTGCACATGAATTTTTCCTTTCATTATAATGAAATTTGTGCCATTTGAGGCATTATGCAATTTTGTTCTGGTCAGTTTGTTGTAATTTTTTGACTGTTCTGCCTTTTGCATTTTAATCTGGTCTCTTTATTGGACTGTGTGTCTGTTGCATTACCAGCTGTGAATGTGAGCTTCAGCAAATCTACTGCTATTGTTTCATGTTTCGGTGTAATAAAGAAAGCATGAGAGATCCTAGAGATGTCTTTTAAACAACACTATACTTTGCAAACGTCACACTGTCATCCGATCCTAAATGAAGCTGTTGCATTAGTGAAACTCATCTAATCTACTTAATAAAGAACTACACAAGAATAGGTGTATCTAAATTCTCTCACGCTGCATGTGGAAGGAAAAAAAATCATTTTGTTTTGTTTATATTATGAATACTGCTGCTTCAGGTAATTCTCTGCTGAGCAATATAACAGAATCTTATATTAATAAGATTATATATTAGATATTATAAGTTGTTGTGGAAGTTTACAAAGCCAATGTATTGTTATACAGTCACTAGAATAAATAAATGCAAATACCTAATTTGTGAAAATGTACAATAGTTGTTTTTCTTGAAAATAAAGTTATATTTATTCAAACAAAGACTGTGTCTCTTCTTCAATGTGTTGCATTGTAAACAAACAGCACACTTTATTATTATTATTACTATTATTATTAATCCCTGCTAAAAAAAAAACATCCTGAACTTTTTTTTAAAAATGATAGAAATATTATTGGAATGCATTTGTAATAGAGTATATACTTTATTGCAAATACATAATTAATTTTTAAATTCAGATTTCATATTAAGAGTCCCTCTCCATCATCTAAAGCGGGTTGGCTGTATTAAAATATGAGGTTTAATTTAAAACTCTATAGAAAGCAAATATATATCTGACTTAGTAAATGCTATTAGTGGATTTACACATTAGAATAGTCATTTATTATTATTATTTATTATTATTACTGCTGAATAGCAGCCTGAACTATTAATAAATATTATCGGAATACACTTATAATTGCAACAGAGTATATAATTTATTGCAAATAATACATTTTTAAATTCAGATTTCATATTAAGAGTTCCTGTTCGTCACCTAAAGGCCTGTTTTTTTTATTTTTATTTTTTATTATTATTATTTAGTAAAAATAAAAACAATAAAACACTTATTAATATTAAAATGTTGTTGTTGTTGTTGTTGTTGTTTCCGGAGTTCCCAGCATCAGTCTAAATAGGAACCAAACACACGTTCTGCTGCGTTCCAGTCGGACACTTTTAACAGAAGGAACGACGAAAGTGATCCAAGGAATTTCATTTCTATTTCGATTAGAATTAGTTCTCAGTCTCTGATTAATTACGCAAATGGCTGACGAAGACGATGATTACATGTCTGACGCTTTCCTGAAGCAAATGTGAGTTTAAAACACGCCGTTTGTTGAAATAATACCCCGTCGCTGTCAGAATAAGTGCTTGTGCATGAGAGATAAACACGGACACAAACAATCACTTGCATGTGTTTAAATGAGTGGATTGTGTGTTTTAGGTTGCTTAGATGAATAATGGTGTCAAGTGATGCTCATCAAAACAAAATGTACCATGGTTTTCATTTAAGTGTAAAATTGTTGTTTTTTTTTAAACATAAAATTAGTGTTAATCCCTTACACTAAAATTGGTGATTTACTTTGAAACAAATTTCACTCAGAAATTGCTAGTATGTTTTACAAATGATTACAAAGAAACACAAGTGAATTTAAACGTTAAAGTAGAAAAACTGAAATAGTGTTTTCTTCAAAAATAATTTTTATCAAGGCTGCATTTATTTGATCAGAAATACAGAAAAACTGTAATATTGTAAAATATTATTACCATTTAAAATAAAGGTTTTCTATTTTAATAAACTTCAAAATATAATTTATTTCTGTGATGCAAAGCTGAATTTTCAGCATCATTATCCTTCATAAATCATTCTAATATGCTGATTTATTATCAGTGCTGGAAACAGTTTTGCTGCTTAATATTTAATATAATATTAAACGGTGCTTGATCTGTGCAGATTTCTCTCCTGATTCAGTCCAGAACACTTTTTCACTGGAGGAAGCGTTATTATAAAAACTGAAATAGTGTTTTCTTCAAAAATACATTTTTTTTACAATGTAACACTGTGAATATGCTTGTCAGCTTGTATCAACAAGTACAGAAAATAAATACAAATGTTTCAGTCTGACTTTAAATAACATCTATAATTCCCGATTCTTACAGCTCACATATAAACATAAATCACATTAATAGCTGTGCCTTGCATGCTGTTTTGTTGAATTATTTTGATGCTCTCTACTCAAAAACAGCCCGGATGTTCGGCCTGGCGTCCCGATGGTGAAGCGTGAGAAGGAAGCCTTGAAAAAGGAGGCTCTACAGAAAGAGAAGAACGCACAGAACCGGCAGAAGAGCTACAAAGAACAGGAGCGAGAGAGTCGGGAGGCCGCGCTGCAGAGCTCCATCAGCAGCCAAAATAAAGGCTTCGCGCTACTGCAGAAGATGGGATATAAAGCAGGACAAGGCCTGGGGAAAGAGGGTCAGGGATTGTGACTTTTAAATGGACTTTGCTTTTGAAAAAAAAAAAAGTTTGGGTTCAGTAAGATTTTTAATGCGTTTTAATGAAGTCTCTTCTGCTCATCAAGGCTGCGTTTATTTGATTAAAAATACAGAAAAAAACTGTAATATTTTAAAATATTATTACCATTTAAAATAAAGGTTTTCTATTTTAATATACTTCAAAATATAATTTATTTCTGTGATGCAAAGCTGAATTTTCAGCATCATTATCCTTCAGAAATCATTGTGATATGCTGATTCATCAGTGCTGGAAACAGTTGTGTTTAATATTGTTTTGGAACGTGTGATACTTTTTTCAGGATTCTTTGATGAATAAAGTTAAAAAGAACGGTGTTTATTTAAAATAGAAATCTTTTCTAACAATATAAGTCTTTATTATCACTTTTGATCAATTTAACACATGCTTGCTGAATAAAAGCATTGATTTCTTTCAACAAAAAAAAAGAAAGAAAATAAAAACACTGACCCCACACTTTTGAACAGTGTGTATACTGTTAGAAAAGATTTATATTTTGAATAAACGCTGTTCTTTTCAGCTTTACATTCATCAAAGAATCCTGAAAAAAGTATCACAGGTTCCAAAAAAACAAATCTTACTGACCCCAAACTTTTGAACAGCAGTGTAATATAGTTTTGTGTGCATTAAAACATGTCCTCATGCTGCAGGTGCTGGACGCGTCGAGCCGGTTCCTCTGAACATCAAAACAGGTTCTTCTCTGATTCTTAACAGCAAGTGTTGTTGGTGATGTAAGACAGATGTTTAGAAACACTGAGGTCTGTGTGTGCTTGTGCTGTTTTCAGACAGAGGCGGCATTGGAATGGAAGAACTCAAGAAGAGGAAAGCAGACGAGGAGCTTCAGAATTACAGGAGAAAAGCACAAATGAAGCAACAGGGGGAAAAGAAATCAATAGAGGATTTTAGGTATGATGATATCAAATCAAGCTCATGGTTTTTAACCCTATAAAGCTGCTGTATCATATTTGACATGCAAGGCCTCTAAATGATGCAAACCTGTCACACACAATCTACTACATGCCATTTAGCAGACTTTTTTAGCACGTATAAGGTCTTTTAGTATCATTTTATTAAGTGAATGTAAGAATAACTTTGATATTGTTAGTAATATTTAAAGAGGAACACTTACGGACTGAAGCAGCTTCGCTTTACTTGATTATGCAGATGTCTTTTTTTTTTTTTTTTTTTTAAATAATTTTTAATATGATTCATCAGAGTTTAGTCTGAAGGTTTCCTATGTATTCGGTCTTTTACTCTGTAATTTAATTTCGCTTAAACTCTAATCTGATTCCATTTTATTATAACCTCGATTTTAGGCTGAAAACAAACTTGATTGTTTGCCAATTTCAAATTATTATATTCTATACTTTAAATTGCACATTTGAGTTTCTTGTCAGCTGTTAACGCAAATCTCACAGTCATAAACTCGTCAGTCTGATCGTTAGCCAGAGGTTAGGACTAAGACTATTTAATAGGCTGCCTCATGCTTGCCATTCTTTTAATAGTAGCTCCATTTAGTCCCCTATGTAACAACTTAGTTAAAGCTCAAACAATAGTCTTTAGAGTTTATGGCTAGTACAGTGAAGTATGCCGCCACATAATTGCTAATACCTCAAAAGTATTTTTGTCAAGCCCCTATAGTTAATATAACAACT
The DNA here is from genome assembly GCF_001515605.1 of Sinocyclocheilus anshuiensis. Taxonomy (NCBI): domain Eukaryota; kingdom Metazoa; phylum Chordata; class Actinopteri; order Cypriniformes; family Cyprinidae; genus Sinocyclocheilus; species Sinocyclocheilus anshuiensis. The sequence continues at coordinate 198,971 of NW_015540944.1, forward strand.
TGAATAAAGTGGAAACATTAATCAGAGGTTATGGCTAGTACTGTGAAATATGCTTGCTATTATTTCAAAAGTATTTTTGTCTAGTCCTCTATAGTGAATTCAACTGCATAACAAGTCAAGCAGATCTACAATCTCACCTCATGTGTCACATGCTCCATCTAACCTGAGATCTAGTACGTACTTAACCCTGGATGCAGATTTGTGGTAACATGGATGTAGTGTAATCTACTAGAGCCAATCATTTCAGAATAATATCAAATATAGCCATTTATTATTAGTCAGGTAAATATGTACAGAGCTGATTACATGTAATCAGATTCTAAAAATCAAGGACTCATGATTAAAGTATATTACATTTCATAATGCTCATGCATCAGATTACAGTTACTTTTTATGGATTACGTGGTTACGTACGTGACCCTGGAGCACAAAACCAGTCGTAAGGGTCAATTTTTCGAAATTGAGATGTATGCATCATCTGAAAGCTGAATAAATAAGATGTCCATTGATGTATGGTTTTGTTAGGATAGGACAATATTTGGCCGAGATACAACTATTTGAAAATCTGGAATCTGAGGGTGCAAAAAAATCTAAATACTGAGAAAATCATCTTTAAAGTTTTCCAAATGAAGTTCTTAGCAATGCATATTACTAATCAAAAATTAAGTTTTGATATATTTACGGTAGGAAATTTACAAAATATCTTCATGGAACATGATCTTTACTTAATATCCTAATGGTTTTTGGCATAAAATAAAAATCTATAATTTTGACCCATGCATTGTATTTTTGGCTATTGCTACAAATATACCCCAGCGACTTAAGACTGCTTTTGTGCTCCAGGGTCACATATTATTCCAGTCTGTTTCTCTGGACATGAGGCCATTGTAGCAGTCGCACTGAGACATTTTAAATCATATCAGACATGGCTGTTAATTCACTTGCATTGACATGGAACATTATATGCTGCGTATAATCATTCTGAGTTCATTCATCTCTCAATCAGCACTGGATTGCATTGCATTTTATGTTTTGATCATTTAAATCTCATCTTACTAAGACATATTACTGGAGATATAGAGCGACGGCTGATATTTATATAATTTCATGTCAGTATCTGCTGTACTGTTTAGAAAGATCTCATTGATTTGCATTACAAGCAGCAGAATTCCATCACTTTTTGTCCACATAAATATCAGCATGTGCACCAAATTGCATATGTTTGCTCAGTTTGAGCCTCTGAATAAAATCGAGCTGTATTTTCTCCACTGTATCAGACTCTATGAGCCTGATGCAAACTTTAAAAGGTTTAATAAAATAGTTTTTTTTTAATGTGAGGCTTTAAGCTACTCTGTGTCTGCATGCAGATGAGTAGCAGTGTTGAGTATCATGTTTATTACAGAGTGCGCAAGAGAACCGAAAGAGAAGAGCGTCAAACACAGGGTGACCTGAGGAAGAGCCAGCGGGCCTGTGAGCAGCTCGACAGCCAGAAGGTCAGAAGACTTTAGCCTTATTTTAAGGGTTAAATCTTAATTTGAAAATATTTGCATGAACGGAACTGAGGCTTCTCCGCATTTCATATAACCAAAACGGAGCGGTTTTAGTTCGGCATGCTCACCATTCACTTATGAATCTTTTTTTTTTAGGGCATCAGTGTTCCCAGAGACAGCTGGTACTGGCCTGAAGCATTGAAAGAGGAAGAGGCGGAGCTTCTGGAGGAGGAGCCCAAACCAGAGGGAAGTGACGACGAGGAGGAACTCACAGTGAGCTCATGGCACTCTCATTGCTAATAAGCTGCTTTGGATGGGAACTATTTGTTTTATTATTTGTCTTGCAATAACTTTGGTCACAGGTTTGAATGTTTTAGCTTGACGGATGCAGCCAACACTACAATTCTTGTGAAAATTGAGAAAATTAAATGAAGTCATTTTTACTACAATTAATTCTATAGCTCATTACATATAATTTTATAATGAATTTTTATTTTTTTATAATTCATATATATATTTCTCTAAAGAACGTGAATTGAAATATATAATTAAAATATAATAATTTTTATTATATATATACATACACTGCCGTTCAAAAGTTTGGGGTCAGTAAGATTTGTGATGTTTTTTAAAGAAGTCTCTTCTGCTCATCAAGGCTGCATTTATTTGATCAGAAATACAGTAAAAACAGTAATATTGTGAAATATTATTGCAATTTAAAATAATGGTTTTCTATTTTATTATACTGTAAAATGTAATTTATTCCTGCGATCAAAGCTGTATTTTCAGCATCATTACTGCAGTCTTCAGTGTCACATGATCTTCAGAAATCATCCTAATATGCTGATTTATTATCAATGTTGGAAACAGTTTTGCTGCTTAATATTTTTTGGAACCTGTGATACTTTTTCAGGATTCTTTGATGAATAAAAAGTTAAAAAGAACAGCAT
>NW_015540944.1:201866-204547 GCF_001515605.1 Sinocyclocheilus anshuiensis
TATATATATATATATATATATAAATTGTACTTCTTTATTTATGGGAAGTGCCTTATGTGTGCCTCTGTGTATTAAAATTATTAAACTTTATTTGTATTATTATTTTGAAGCACCGTTATGCCGTTGTCTTTTCTTCAGCCTTTAGACAAGCTGCAGTTTCTCACCTCGTATCTGCGAGCAGCTCATTTTTACTGCATATGGTGTGGGACGGCATATAATGGTAAGAAGTCTTAACGTATAATAACTGTTTGAGCAGATGCATAAATTATAAATCAACTAAAATGTTCTCATCCGACAGATGAGGAGGATTTGAGCTCGAACTGTCCTGGTGACTCGGCAGCAGACCATGACGACTAGAGCAACCTGGAATAATCTGGAACACTTGTTTTTAATTTGCTTTTGACCTTTTTTTTGCATAGCTGTGTTTGATATTTATCCGTTCATTAAATGCTGCATTGATGTTTTGATTATAATTGTGTGTATGATTGTTTTATATCAGTATATTGACCGTGATGCATCACTTCTGCATAGCTGAATCTCAACCAATCACAAATGTGATTGCATTGTTATTAATTTCATTACTTTTTATTAATTAATTCATTGTGGTGTGGACTGTTACAATACTGTGGTATTTGTAGATTAACAATGATTAATTACTTTCTCCAGTTAGCCTGAAACAGTGGTTGTGTACATAATACTTGTAGATATTAAGATTTGTCTGTGGTTTATTATAGTATATTTGATTTTTATAGTATAGCTTTAAGCATTTAGATTAAATTGATGATATTTTGTTCCAAATTTCATATTTACAGAAGGAAAATGCCACCAAATGTCATAAATTCGTTTTTATATTATCATACCTGGTAATTTATTTCTGAGTCTAATAATTGAAAATAAATTTATATAATTGTAATTTGTCTCCTGCGTTTAAAAACGGAGGTTAATTTCAGGTGGGCGGGGCTTATCAACACGCGTGACTTTTGATTGGCCAATCCAAATGTTTAGCGATGACGTCGGATTCCGGAAATCGAAACTAATCGATTTAAATGATACGAAGAAATGAAAGTAAACTCGTGTCTGTGGTGGACGCCAGTGTGAATACACTGTAACTGTTAGTACCGTGTTAAGTTGATTTAAAATCACGTTAATGCGTCTTTTAGTGCTGGTCCGCTGAAGATATGACGCTCTGCGTGGCGCTCACGTGCTGCTCAACATAAACTTCTACCGCTGTCTTGTTATTTTAGCTCTGTTTTTATCCGTGCAATGGAGTCTCTGTCAGGGAACTACATTTCTCAGCTGAACGAGTACCAGCAGAAGACTCAGTGCAGCGTGGAGTATGAGGAGGGATCCACAGATGGACCGAGTCACAACAAAACGTGTGCAACTCTTACTCATTCAGTAGATGTGCGGTCGAATTGAGTCAACAGCTTCTGGGCTGCTGTGAGACAGCGCAATGAACTATTAACATCATTGTTGTGTTGTCAGGTTCACTATGAGGGCTGTTGTGAACGGACAGCGGTATTCTGAGGGCACTGGGAAAACCAAGAAAGAGGCCAAGCAGAACGCCGCAAAGAACGCGCTTAATGGCATAAACATCACTCAAAATATTGAACCTGTATGTACAAATATGTTATATATTTTTTTTTATTATTTACTGTGTATGTTTGTATATATATATATATATATATATATATATCCTCCTAAGAGCTATAAAAATCACTCAAAATATTGATCCTGTAAGTACAAATGTTATATATTTAAAAAAAAAAAAAAAATTTTTTTACTGTGTGTGTGTGTATATATATATATCCTCCTGAGAACCATAAAAAAAAGTTTTGTGAATTTTTTTTTTTATGCATAAGAAACAAATGTAGAAACAAAAACATTTTTGAAAAAAATATATCTTATTCATATTTTATTCTATGTCCTTAAAAAAAACAAAAATCAAATCCACATGAAAAGGCATGCATAGGCAAAAACAATGTTTTATTTTGTCATTCACCAATCAGTTTTTAGGGTTCAGGACTTTGTACAAAGACGATTAATCTCAACTATGTTATGAAAGATATAACAGAATGATTTGATATACTACTGTACTTTATGCAATATGTGCGTAAAATGTCCATAAATTGTCATTCCCATTCTACACAACATAGTTACACTGCATCTCGAACAGGACAGACTTAAAACTGTTGCATGTAGAGAAATTCACTAAAATATAATGTCCTCTACAGAGGACAAAAGTCCTATAATACATATTATTGTATCTATATAATATTAAATATGATGTTTAATATTGTACACCATCATATTTATTTAATTTTGTGATAATGCATTAGTTCTAACAATGAAAATACTTCTAAAGCATTTATTAATCTTAGTTAATGTTAATTTCAACATTTAATACATTATTAAAATCAAAGTTGCATTTGTATTAACTAATGTTAACTATAATGGGTGCCAGGAGGATATAATTCAAATTATTTTGAAAAGTTACAAATGTTATATAATACATAACATATTTTCACTGATATCTTCTTATATATACACATATTGTTTATTATAATATATAAACATAATACATATTTATTTACTTATCTATTTTCTTATATATTGGTAGTGCTCTGTATAAAAATGCATATATAATATTAAATATTATGTTTAATATTATACTAAAATAT
>NW_015540944.1:204557-211992 GCF_001515605.1 Sinocyclocheilus anshuiensis
CATATACATTATATAATATTATGTATAATATTGTTTTAAAAATAAAACACATCTAATATTCTAAAGCATTTATAGGTTTGGGAATATTTTAATTAAAATATAAAATATTTAAAATATTAAATAATTTAAGCGCTATAATACATATTATTGTATCTATATAATATTAAATATGATGTTTAATATTGTACACCATCATATTTATTTAATTTTGTGATAATGCATTAGTTCTAACAATGAAAATACTTCTAAAGCATTTATTAATCTTAGTTAATGTTAATTTCAACATTTAATACATTATTAAATCAGATGTATCTGTTAATATTATTTAATGGATTTGAGCTAATAGTGTTTTTAATAACTAACGTTAATGAACATTAATAAATACTGTAACAAAAATATTGCTCGCTGTTAATTAATGCATTACTAATGGGACCTTATTGTAAAGTGTTACCAAATTTCATATATTTATTTTGTTATAATTATGTTCTAGAATCTAGATCATTTGTTTAGGAATTAATGTATGTGTCTTTAACTGCAGACAACGTCATCTGTTCAAAACTCTCCCAACAATATGACTGTATCTCAGAGGAATTATATTTGCTGGCTTAATGAATATTCACAGAAGAGCAAGTTATTTTTCAAGGCTCATGAATCCAGATCCGTAATGGATCCAGGAAGCACTCAGTGAGTATTTAAACATTTGCACACATGCCTGTTCTTCTGATTTACACCGTCCTGCTGAGAAAAGATAGAAAAGTACAGTACCTTTAAAATTAAAATGTGCATGAACTGCAAAATAAATTCCAGCCCCTTGCAAGAAATAACAGTGGATTCTCTCTTATCTCTTTTGCAGATTGTGTACTTATGTCTGTAAGTATGTTTGCGGTGATAGAGAGTTTCCTGAGGCTTATGGAAAAAATAAGAAGGACGCTAAAGAAGCAGCGGCAACCCGTGTTTACGAAGAGCTGAACAAAACACAAAATGCAGAGGTAGCACAGCTTTTATCAACTTGGACTGTCTAATGCTCTAATCTATTTTTTATTTTGACTTTTTTTTTTTTTTTTTTGCATTTAAGGTCTTCGATGACGACAGCAATGGATCACAGAAGTCAGAGGTTGCGTCTCGTAGGTAAATGATAATAAACAACATCATGACTGACAGTAGATTACTTATATTTGAAAATGTGCTCACTCTCAGGCCGTCCGAGTTTGTTTCTTCATCAGATTTGGAGAAATGTAGCATTGCATCACTTGCTCTGCAGTGAATGGGTGCCGTCAGAATAAGAGCTGATAAAAACATCACAAGTAATCCACAGCACTCCAGTCCATCAGTTAACATCTGGAGAAGACAAAAGCTGAAACTAATCCATCATTAAGACGTTTTTAACTAAAACACGAGTCCATAATCCATAATAACTCTTCCTCCAGTGAAAAAGTGCATCTGCTGTTGTCTCTAGAACCTCTAAAATCCAGCCACATATTTGTTTAGAGCTGTTTAAACGCTGCTTGATCTGTGCAGATTTCTCTCCTGATTCAGACCAGACCACTTTTTCACTGGAGGAAGCGTTATTATGGATTATAAACTCAATGCATTTGAGTTAAAAACGTCTTAATGCTGGATTTGTTTCAGCTTTTGTCTTCTCCAGATGTTAACTGATGGACTGAAGTGCTGTGGATTACTTGTGGATTATTGTGATGTTTTTATCAGCTGTTTGGACTCTCATTCTGACGGCACCCATTCTTATTATGGATTATAAACTCAATGCATTTGAGTTAAAAACGTCTTAATGCTGGATTTGTTTCAGCTTTTGTCTTCTCCAGATGTTAACTGATGGACTGGAGTGCTGTGGATTACTTGTGGATTATTGTGATGTTTTTATCAGCTCTCATTCTGACGGCACCCATTCACTGCAGAGCAAGTGATGCAATGCTACATTTCTCCTATTCCTTTAATAGGTTCTTTTACCATACTGTATATTCTGCACACGTTAAGTTTTGACATCTTGTCTTTTGTATTTAAGTGCTAGCCTGGATCGTGTCAGCTTGAGTTTTGCTGATGAATCTCGAAGCGTCACGCCTGACGGCAACTACATAGCACTTCTCAATAACTACTGCCAGAAACATAATCGTGCGTTTGATTTCAAATTAGTGGAGAAACGAGGCCCTCCTCACAACCCAGAGTAAGTCTTGAACAGGCCATAACTCTGCAGATTGGTTTGAGTTAGAAAAGAAAAACTGAAATCTTCTGTTTCAGGTTTGTATATAAAGTTATCATAAAGGGGAAGGAATACCCTGAAGGACAAGGAAAGAGCACAAAAGAGGCGAAGCAACATGCTGCTCAGTACGCTTGGAGTGAAATTAATGAGCAATCTGGATGGACCACACAGGCAGGACGCTTCAGAAATACAGCGATGTTTATGGTCTAGATGTTAACCATGTCATGTTTAGTAATGCACATGCATGTTTGTAATTAACAGAGTTCTGAAAATGACAGCTCTTCACAAACTCAAGAGACATCGTAAGCTGAAATGAACAATGCATCTTTATATCTTTATCTATTATATGCATGCTGTGCATATAAAGATGCATTGAAATTTACAGTTTATCTGTTTGATAGTAAATCTCAGGATGCACAACACTCCTCAAAAAGCTCGTCTGAAACTCCCAGCACAAGTTCTTCTATTGTCTCCAAAGACTCATCTGCTGTTAGTTCTCTTATGGTCATAAGTCCTGTAAGTCCAGTCTGCGTTATTGGTAGCGTTTGCATTTTTAACTTATTCACAGATTTCACAGGCTATATTAGAAGCTATCCATTTCAGAAAACATAAACATGTTTTAGCATATTATATATATATATGTGAACTTATGAAATCGATCTGTGTTGCAGAGTGTGAGTCCACTGGATGCGAAGCCGAAAATAAAGTAAGCTTTTGCAGTTGGTGCATTTTTTGATTTTACCGTTTTTTCGATCATTAATGACACAAAATAACATTCTCCTTTTTTTTTTCTTTTAGATTAGCACCAAATTTTAATCTGTCACCAAATGGTCTGGCTAGGAGTAAAGAGGTATTCCAGCAATATTTACCAGTAATGGGGGAGGAAAAGAGTACAAAATAGTATTAGCTGAGCTGTAAAATAAAACAAAGTGACGTTATCTGAGAAATGAGTTGCGTTTTCTGTGACAAATTAAAAATACCTTACTTTCTTTGTAAAAATATATATGTATGAGAATTTTGGGATGTGTATGTTGTTCTTTATAATGAGTATCCTCCATAAAGTAATGGTTGCAAAATTAATAGATAAATGGAAAAAATGTTGTAAAATGAGACCTGTGCAAAGGTGGTCATTTCCGCTACATAAGAAAAAATCGTGCTTCGGTAAATCATAAAAATGACAATTCGAAATTTTCAGATAAAAAGTCGTAATTATTACTAGATAAAAAGTAAATATTACGAGGCAAATTTATGGTAAAAAAGGCAAAATTATGACATGAAAAAAATTATATTTATAGGTTATTTTTGTCATAATAATGACTTTTTATGTCATAATTTTACCCTTTTAATACCATAATAATATCGACCTTTTATCTTATAATTATGGCTTTTATGTCTTAATTTTGCCTTTTTATATCATAATAATATCAACAATTATCTAATAATTATGATTATTATTACTAGATAAAAAGTAAATATTATGAGGCAAATTTATGGTAAAAAAGGCAAAATTATGACATGAAAAAAATTATATTTATAGGTTATTTTTGTCATAATAATGACTCTTTATGTCATAATTTTACCCTTTTAATACAATAATAATATCGACCTTTTATATATATATATATATATATATATATTGAATGTTTTTATAAAACCAGTTCCAATGTTCTCCAAACACAAGAAAAAAGTTTCATTATTTTTTTATTTCCTTTTTTCCTGGTATTTTCTTCTACTAATACTTTCCACAGGTTGGTCCTAACATGAACGCACAGAACCCAGCAAAGCCATCTGGAGGTCAAATGTCAAACCAAGCTACAAAGTCGAGGTAAATCCTAACCCGCTGACTTTGTGCCAATCAGCATAGCTTTTGAAAAGCTTTAGAAACCCATTGTTTTGAAGCGCTTATGTTCATCTTTGTAGGTTTTTAGAAGACTTCGACTCAATAAATCCAATTGGCAAAGGTGGCTTCGGCCGTGTTTTCAAGGCAAGACGGGTACTTGAGAACACATATTATGCTGTGAAGATAGTGAAGAGTACAAAGTAAGTCAATTAAGTTTTTGTATCGTCTTTGTCTTTAAATAATTAATGCAATAGGTTGCATCATCCTAATACCTGCAATGTTAGATAGGCTTTGCATTGATGTCCAAAAACGTTATCTAGGCCAACAGCTAACTAGGTTTTAAAGCACAATATACAGCAATGTCATAATATATTCTGTATTTCCCTAGAAAAGCTCGTCGTGAGGTTGGTGCTTTGGCTAAGTTTAATAACGCCAACATCGTCCGCTACTACACAGCTTGGGTCGAGGACACGGCGTACAGACACGAGTCTTCAGAGAGCTACAGCCTCTCAGAGTAATTCACCAAAAACAACTCTTTCTGAAACAAGCTGCAGTCTCCAGCTGTAACATGTATATTTGTGCTGCTCTCTCTGTCTGCTGGCTTTAGCTCTGGCAGTGACCCGGGAACAAAGTTCCTCTACATTCAGATGGAGCTGTGTGAGGGAGACACGCTTCGTGCCTGGATTGATAAAAGAAACTCTTCAGATGTTCATGACCCAGAGAGGAGGACGGAGGCAGCACAGATCAACAGGCAGGTGCTGAAGGCCGTGGAGTACATCCACTCCAAAGGTTTGATCCACAGAGACCTGAAGGTGGGTATTGGACACACCCAACTGGGTGTTAAAGCGATCACGAAATGCATTTTTTAAATGATTTTATAATGATTCCTGAGGTGCACTTATATGTTTTTCATAATTTAGATATAAATGGTCATTCCTCTGATTTGAACGCTCTGTTGGAAGGGGCGTGTCTGCAAAAGGAAACGCCCACTGCTGTGATTGGCTAACATCTTTGCATATGAAATGAGCATTACATGTGAACTCTCACTAACTGCAAACGAAATTCACTGGAGTTCCTCTGTTGTCTGACTGTATTCATTAATTCCTCTTTCTGTCATTTCAGTTTAATGAAACTTCATTTTTTCATTAAGAGGTCCACTCTCTATAGTTCCTTCCTAGTGGAGGTCCGGACAATTATACATATGTGGCCCTGGAGCACAAAAGCAGTGTTAAGTCGCTGGGGTATATTTGTAGCAATAGCCAACAATACATTGTATGGGTCAGAATTATCGATTTTTCTTTTATGCCAAAAAATCATTAGGATATTAAGTAAAGATCATGTTCCATGAAGATATTTTGTAAATTTCCTACCGTAAATATATCAAAACTTAATTTTTGATTAGTAATATGCATTGCTAAGAACTTAATTTGGACAACTTTAAAGATGATTTTCTCAATATTTAGATTTTTTTGCACCCTCAGATTCCAGATTTTCAAATAGTTGTATCTCAGCCAAATATTGTCCGATCCTAACAAACCATACATCAATGGAAAGCTTATTTATTCAGCTTCAGATGATGTATAAATCTCAATTTCGAAAAATTGACCCTTATGACTGGTTTTGTGCTCCAGGGTCACATATACGTATATTAACCATAAACATACACACAAATGGACTCTATAGGTTTCATTTTAAACATTATTAACATATGTCTGGAAATTTTGCCATTTGTGTGTATGTTTATGTTTATGGTTAATTCACACATCCTTAAATTCAAAATTATTCACCCTTCCACAAATTACAACCTAAAAAGTTCTTAAATTGCAGCAGAAAGTCTTAAATTCATAAAGTCATGGCATTGAATGCTGCACGTACTGCAAAATTAATATCTTCCTCAGTATTTTCAAATTACGGGAGTAAATATGAATCAGTGTTATTTTAGAATAATGTACTATTATAGTTTTATTAATATTTTGAAGTTTTTTTTCTATTTTCATTTTAGTTTAATGTTTAGTCATTTTTGTTGTGTGCTTTTGTCATGTTGTGTTTTTCTTTCAATTTAAGTTATTTTAGTACTTCAAGTGGAATTAAAAAAAGATAATTAGAAAAGTTGAGCTAAAATCGGAGCTAAAATGAAAGTTTATATACATATATATATATATATAATTTTATTTCAGTTAACACTTTTTTTTTTAAGTAAAGAAAATGTTTTTTATTTAAGTTTTAGTTAACGATAATAACCCTGAATTGAAAAGGAAAAGTCCTGGTTTGATGCTGTTCTGATTGCTCTTTTCTGTTCCTTTGTTTCAGCCGTTGAACATAATGTTCAGCAGCGAGGGAAGAGTAAAGGTTGGAGACTTCGGCCTCGTGACCGCAGCAGAAAATAATAATGACGAGCATCTGCTGGAACGGACTAAAAGGACAGGAACCCGTATTTACATGAGTCCAGAACAGGTGAGTCAGGAGGTGCATGTTAAAATCAAAACGAAATACTGCTCACAACCCATTTTACTTGACTGTAATATTGCATATTTGATTTAAATTGGAATGTTCCATGCACAATAATGAATCATGCACAATAAGATCGTGAGGAATATGCATTTACACAATAAATAAGAATCTATGTGACTGAAGGCACTATGAGATTGTAATGTGACTATGGAGCACAAAACCAGTCATAAGAGTACATTTTTCGAAATTGAGATTTATACAAAAGCTGAATAAATAATCTTTCCATTGATGTATGGTTTGTTAGGATAGGACAATATTTGGCATTTGGCATACAACTATTTGAAGATCTGGAATCTGAGGGTGCAAAAAAATCTAAATATTGAGAAAATCATCTTTAAAGTTGTCCAAATTAAGTTCTTAGCAATGCATATTACTAATCAAAAATTAAGTTTTGATATATTTACAGTAGGAAATTTACAAAATATCATCATGGAACCTGATCTTAACTAGAGCCCGACCGATATATCGTTTTGCCGATATTATCGGCCGATAAGGGCCTGTCGCCGATATATCAGTATCGGCGAATATGCCGCCGATATGAAATTTTTTTTTACAGAACATATAATGCAGGTAAAATGCTTGAAATGGTGTAATTACTTAGTTTGTCCAGCATAGTGCTCTCCATTGTTTGCTACTGGTGAGCTGGATGAAACGCTTTAAAGCTGAAGTCTATGGAAAACCATTGAAACTTTGAACAGCCATATGTCCGTAACGGCGCTGCGAATCCGCACCAAATTCGGGGGATCCCTTCAGCTCGAGGAACCCTCTCGAATGCGAATCGTGTACGTCTCGAGGCCCTCTTTCGAATGAGACCACCCCCGCATGGATAGCCCCCGGGGTTCGGGAGTTACGGGTGGTTAAATTCCCGG
>NW_015540944.1:213545-213764 GCF_001515605.1 Sinocyclocheilus anshuiensis
AGTTCAGATGCAAAAGCCTCTAAGTGCCGTCTGAAATTTTCATCTAAAATGAGCGTTTTTATCAGGCTCCTATGCATAGATTCAGTAATTTTACTTTAATGACAAAGAAGAGGTCCTATACATTGCCATTAAAGTGAAATAACTGAACATAAATATAGGAGACTGATAAAAAATGCTCATTTTAGATGAAAATTTCAGACGGCACTTAGAGGCTTTTGC
>NW_015540944.1:213806-222360 GCF_001515605.1 Sinocyclocheilus anshuiensis
TGCCTTTTTTTACTCCCTAATATCGGTATCGGTCCCAAAAAAAAACATATCGGTCGGGCTCTAATCTTAACTTAATATCCTAATGATTTTTGGCATAAAAGAAAAATCGATAATTTTGACCCATACAATGTATTTTTGGCTATTGCTACAAATATACCCCAGCGACTTAAAACTGTTTTTGTGCTGCAGGGTCACATATAAGTGTGTTTTATGTGAGTGTAATGCTGAAGATTTAATTGTTCTAAACTGAATATTTAGGCGACTCAAACATCGTATGACAGAAAGGTGGATATATACACTCTGGGTCTCATTTATTTTGAACTCATCTGGAATCTCTTCAGAGATGAAAGGAAAAAGGTTTGATTCATCTTTTAGTCCTTTATATAATATATATCATAATAAATCTATGTATTCATCTTGAATATGAAATTTAATCTGCATGTATGTGTCTGATGTGTTACACTACAAAGAATGATTTTCTTAGTATTTTTGTTGTTTTCTAGTACAAACATCTGAACATTCTTAAGTCAAGATACATTTACTTGAGAACCAGAATGACTTAAGATATTGACATTTATTTTCTGAAAAATTATCAATTAAATATTAAGATTAAATTATATGTAATATTAAAATTAGGTGATTTTATGCTTAAAACAGGAACAAATATCTGCCAGTGGGGTCAGAAAAAATAAACTTAATTTCATTAAAAAAATGTTTTTCAATTTTATTTAAATTTTTTTTTAAGCAAAAACTAAATTTATGATTTTTTAATAAAACAAGACTTAATATCTTATTTTGCTTCTCAAGTAAATGTATATATATTTCAGAATGTTTAGACATTCGCGCTAGAAAACAAAACAAAAATACTGAGTATCAAAAATTATTTTTTGCAGTGTATAAATAATGAATTTTTTTTTTTTACTTTTGGACTGACTTTTAGATTTGGGATGAAATAAGAAGTAGGGATTTTCCACCACAGTTCTCCAAGAAATATAGCTTTGAGGTGAGTGTAATTTCATGATAGAAGATGTTGATACTGAGCATGCTTTTCTTCATTGCAAGTGCTACCATATGCATATCAATCAATTTATCAATTATTTTAAACATTAGCCTGCTATAATCAGTTAGTCAAAGCTGACCGTTATCTAACATGCTGTCTCATGAAATAGCACAAGCTCATAGACCGGATGTTGAGTCCCAGTCCTGAAGAAAGACCAGACGCCTCCGAGCTGATCAGAGAGCTGGACCGTTATACTAACATCCTGAATGCAGATAAAGACAACAGGACCATTTAATGAGATCTCATCTCTTATATGCATTTATAATAATAGCAGTTGCTTATACTGTAACATTAAAGGTGAAGCATTTATCTGATGCTTCTATAGAGCAACTTGGCAAGTGTGCAATTCTAAAAACAACTACGAGGGGGAAGTCGATGTAAAAAATTTAAATTTTGTCATCATTTACTCATCCTTATGCCGTTCTCCTGTGGAAAATGTGTAGCAGAATGTCTGCTATGTTCTGAACAAAAGAAACACAAAAGAAAGAAAAACAAGTGCAAAAAAGTAAAAGTCTGTTTATCTTGTGTCTAACACTTCTCTCTGATCATGCTGTTGTATTACTGTAATTCAGTCTGTATGTTTGCATGAATTATCATGTCAAGAATCAGTGGTTGACACTATTGATTCACTCTATTTTCATGAATTCCCTTTGGAACAGAAGTTGAATCCATTAGCTGTGTCTTATTGTAAACCTGTCTGTATTGCACAATAATCTGTAACAATAAATCATGGAGTTTTTAACCTTGTCTACACTGTAAAAAAAATTCCCTAAAATGTACGGTAAAAAAACGGCAGCTGTGGTTGCTGGAATTTTACTGTAAAAAATACGGTAGCAACGTTTTAGGTTTTACGGTTTTAACTTAAATTTACAGTTAAATACCATAATTTCATTAACTGATATAATGTTAATATACCAACCTATTGTAGTACTGAAATCTGTTTTGTACCTTTGTAATACACTGATAACCACCAAATGCAGGAGGTGATGAGAAAGTCACATGATGAACCAAAGCCCATCACAAGCAGCTTTTAAATAATAACATATATAGAAGGTGCACAGTGTCATTCACACAAACGCTAAACACCATCATGCTAACACACATGAAACTGAAATAATGCAATAAACATTCATTTAACAACATTAGGTGTAACACACAACCCTAATATACAAAACTGATAAGAAAAAACTAAGAAGAAACATAGTTATTTCAACAAAAAAACATCAAATTTGAAATTAACACAGGGAATTCTGGGAATGTCAATTTACGGTTCTTTACTGTAAGTTATACGGTCTTTTTCACTTCCAAAAACGGTATACTACCGTAAAATTAATGTCCAATACATGTAATGTCCAATACAGTTTTTCACTGTATATAGTAGGGGAATTTACCGTTAACCATTTAACAGGATTTTACTGTAGCATTTTTACAGTCTTTTACCGTTAAATTCACGGTCATTTTTTCCAGTGTACAGTTATGGAGTCTCTGGGAAAAGTGGTACATTTGTAGCCATATTTTTCTGTATGCATTTATTTATTTTTGATTTTATGCTGTTTGTGAAGCTTTTCTGATTTGCTCACTTCTGATTTTATATTATTGGGAAGCTCTTGTGAAAATATTTTAAAAGATCGGATTAAACATACAGTACTTAACTACTTAAATTGCTAGGCTGTCATTGTAAATAAGAATCCTGTTGAAACACCTACATTCAGCGTCTGAAGATGTCAAAATTAGGTCAAAGACATGATCAGTTTATTCCAGAACATGTCAGCTAAAAAATAGAGCGAGAGAGAAAAAAGTTTAAAATGGCAATTTTTATAATATTAAAATGTCACCGTGTTAAAACTCGCACAAAAAGTGTTTTCACATTAAGTACACCGGGGAAGAAAATTGGTGTCGAAACAATTATTACTAAATAAATGTAGTATTTTAGTTTTAAAATAAAATTATTAATTAAATTTCACAATTACAAACAAACAGCAAGTAATATTTAATTAAAGGTGAAAGTAGTAGGCTGAAATGTAAAATGTAGGCCTACTACAATGCTTGTTTTATTTACAACTTTGAAAAGTCTTTTTTTTTTTACAGTGTGGTGGAATCAAGTGACGTCATGTGGTAAATGAGATCGATTTTAAAGTTCCTTAACTCATTGTTTCTTCTCCAAACTGTATTTATTGGAACAGATTAGTTAAAGGTTTATTATGGAAGGCCATTTGGACCTTGCCAAACAAATACCTATTGGTAAACAAAGTCAAGGAAGTAACCTTTAAAATTTTACATAGATACTACCCAGTAAATTATTTTCTTGTTAAATTTAAAAATGATATTGATTTGAATTGTTCTTTCTGTAATAAGATGACTGAAACTTTGTTTCACTTATTTTGGCATTGCTCTTATGTAAACATTTTTTGGAAAGATTTGACTAGATTTATAATTGTTAACATTGACCCCACTTTTTCTTTGTGCTTAGAACACGTTTTGGTTTTACTAATATCCCTTCAAATGAAACCAAAGAATATTACATTATAAATTTAATTTTAATTTTTGCTAAATTTCATATCCATAAGTGTAAGTACAGTAAAAGCAATCCTTTATTTTTGGTTCTTGAGAAAGAAATTCAAATTTATGTTAAGACGATTTTGTATTTACATAATAAGAAAGCAATTAAGACTGTCTCCATTTGTAAGTCCTTTAATATATTTACATAATGTTTAGGCCACCCCCCTGGCTGTATGTGTATTTTGTATGCATATATTTTTTTTTAATGTTTTGTTTGTGTTTTATGTTTTCATGTGTATTATTGTAGTCCTAACTGTACTTTGACTGTGTTTATTGAAGTTTAATTAAAAAAAAAAAAAAAGTTCCTTAACTCGAAACAGCAAACGGTTGCCATGGTTACCTTCTCTGCGAACGTCACAATTCTTTTTTTTTTCTAGGCTTTTAAATGAATTAATACATAAATATAAGTATATAAAATCTGTTAGTAATTAAATAAGATACATTTTTAAGGCATTATACTGATATGTTTTTTTTTTAAATCACCTATAAACTCGGATTATTTCCTTAATAAACTGTTTATTAATTCTGTACTTTTTAGGCTATAGATCAGTGCTACAATGTATATGATGATGACAAACACAATAATGATACATAAGCATTCCATTCTTCTGTAATGGTGTGTTGTGTACTGTATATGCTAACTTGCGTAATAAAAGTTTAGGATGGTGACAATTGGAAACCTAGAGCTGGGCTTGTTATAATCGAAGCTGAAAGTCAAAGAAGGTTGTTTAAATACCGACGCGGAACTATTGAGACTTTCAGTCTCTAGACCGACCAGAGAGGGTAGAAGACGTCAATCTAACTGCATTAAAAACATTTCGGACAGAAGCAAAATGTCTGGCGACAGTAGTGAAATAGAGAAAACGATCTGTGACGTCTTGAGGCGAAACGGCAAAAGCAACGCGTTGAAAATTGCGAAAGAAATCGGACTAGATAAACGCATCGTGAACAAGCATTTGTACAGCCTACAGAAATCAAATCAGGTGTCAGGAACTAACGAGACGCCTCCAGTTTGGGATCTTCTGGAGAAGACGACTGAGATCAAACAGACACTCAAACCAGAGCAAAAGCCTCAGACGACAAGAGACACAAGTGAGGAGAAACCTGTGGAGGATCTGCTGAGATCAGGAGGTTTGAAAGCCCATCAGATCGCCAGAGACCTGGGACAGTCGAGACAAGGCCTCAACAAACAGCTGTACAGTATGATGCAGAAGGGAAAAGTAGAGAAATGTAGCGTAAGCAATGTGTGGACTCTGAATAAGGAGTGGAGCGAGGAAAGTTTCAGCCAAGAGAGGTTTGCATTGTGTTTATTTTATTAAAACACTCACAACTGTGACTCGTTGCATTTGGTGTGGCCAGTGTTAAGGTGACCATATTTTAGTTTTCCAAAAAGAGGACAGTGGAGGCGGGGTTTGCCCAACACAGTATGCATCAGCAAGTTTTTATTTTTGCTTGTTTTTTTTTTTATAATAAATACAAATAAAACAAGTCAATAGAACAGAACAATAATAGATAATGCAAGTGTTAGAAGGTCATTATTTATAATAAACAAAAAAGAAAATAAGTAAAAAGAATAGACAAAGAATAGAGAATGCTAGTGTTAAAGGCTCTTTTTTATTATTAAACAAGTAGTTAGAATAGAAATAGAATAGAGAGTGCAAATGTTAAGAGGGTTAAGTTTTTTTAATTAAAAAAACAAGCAGATCAAATTAGAATTAGCATTAGAAGAGAGCTCTAGATTTAGAGGGTGAAATGAAGATGAAAGAGATGTGTTTTCAGTTGTTTCTTGAAAATGATTAAGGACTCAGCTGCTTGGATTTAGTTGGGCAGGTCATCCCACCAGGAGGGAACAGTTAATGTAAGTTAAGTTTTGCAATATTTAAAACCTTTAACCCACTTGGGAAAATCGACCCATGGCAACAGTTTAAAAGTAGCCCAATTCTGTGGAAAAAAACACAGACTTGGCAACCCTGCATCCAAGAAGAGCTGCAGGAGTCAGCTTTGACTGATCCCAGGTCGAGAATAAGGAGAGATGACTGACAAGACCATGCTGGAGTATTTGCTGCTCAACAGATCCTGAGCTCATTGACAAATATCTGATCTTGTAAGATGTGCTTTCTTTACACAGAGTGCGTGTGATCACGAAATCGAAAGTGAACAGTGCAAACACTCATTCAAAAGAGATTTAAATACTCTGCGTACTGAGAGCGGGTCCCAGATGTGCCAAAATGATATCGCCTACAAAATTAGACTGTTTAAAGGAGTGGACACGAAAATCGCGGGAGCAAAACACATGTTGCGGGAGCAGGCGGCAATGGTCAG
This sequence comes from Sinocyclocheilus anshuiensis, assembly GCF_001515605.1. Classification (NCBI taxonomy): domain Eukaryota; kingdom Metazoa; phylum Chordata; class Actinopteri; order Cypriniformes; family Cyprinidae; genus Sinocyclocheilus; species Sinocyclocheilus anshuiensis. The sequence goes on from NW_015540944.1 coordinate 219,748, forward strand.
AAATTCAGTGGGAGCGGGATGAAGATGCAGTTTTTTAGGTCAAAAAAGAGGACATGTCCGGGGAAAACAGGACGTATGGTCACCCTAGGCAGTGTGTTGAATAATAATTTTAAATGATTTGTTATTGATTAGTTCCTTTTCTTGTTTATCAGTGATTCATGTCTACAAGACGGTAAACTGGGCTCACATTCAGAGTAAGTAAACAGAACCTGACTTTAGCATCTAACTTTGTTTAACTCTTTAAGGAAGAAATTAATTTTATGTTTATAGTGATAAAACATAATGAACATACAATTAATTTTTGCTATTTAAATACTCTGCGTACTGAGAGCGGGTCCCAGATGTGCCGAAATGATATAGCCTACAAAATTAGACTGTTTCAAGGAGTGGAAACGAAAATCGCGGGAGCAAAACACATGTTGCGGGAGCAGGTGGCAATGGTCAGAAATTCAGTGGGAGCGGGATGAAGATGCAGTTTTTTAGGTCAAAAAAGAGGACATGTCCGGGGAAAACAGGACGTATGGTCACCCTAGGCAGTGTGTTGAATAATAATTTTAAATGATTTGTTATTGATTAGTTCCTTTTCTTGTTTATCAGTGATTCATGTCTACAAGACGGTAAACTGGGCTCACATTCAGAGTAAGTAAACAGAACCTGACTTTAGCATCTAACTTTGTTTAACTCTTTAAGGAAGAAATTAATTTTATGTTTATAGTGATAAAACATAATGAACATACAATTAATTTTTGCTGTATGTTAAAATGTTTTACATGAATGCATCATTTATAGGTTATTTGAAATGATCACAGAGCTTGGTGATGGAGGCTATGGTTGCGTTTATAAAGTTAAACATAAAATTGATGGAAAAATCTATGCTTTGAAGAAGGTCATCTTAACCAGGTAAGTTTATACATTAAATTTTTGGAAGAACAGTTTTCATCATGTCACAGGAAAAAGTTTGTTTATTATTTTATTATTATTATTTAGGAAAGCTGATTCTGAGGTGAAGGCACTGGCTCAACTAGAGCACCCAAACATAGTACGTTACATTACATCTTGGCATGGTCCTGATATCTGGACATCAAACCAGCAAAGAAACCAAGTGTCCAAGTAAGCCTCTGGTGCTTTTAATCATTTGAGCATACAGTGCTTCTCAATAATGATATTTATGAATTGTATTGATGCATTTATTTTACTATATATATATATATAAAACTCAAAACTTGTCAAAAAAAAACAACAACATCTAATTAAATCAAACTGCTGCTCTGCCATTCGCTCTGAAGAATGCCAATAGTTTGAAAAAGATCTGAACAGTTTGAGTGGCACATTTCAACACAGATTGCTTCTAGAATCTGTCATAATGTGATGAAAGAGGCTGTTATTGAAGGGTGGAGCAGTTTAAACAATATGAAACCAGAAGGCAAACCCTGAGTAAATGCTGTTAGTCATTTCACATTCAATGAGGCACAGCAGCAAACACATCCTGTTTCATTTTAAGGGTGGAGAAAATTAAAATGCAATCAGGAGAAAAATAAAATGTTAAAAAAATGTATGATATGACAGCTTTAAGATAATACCTCACAATGTTAAATATTCATCCATGGGTCATGCCTGTTTTTTCTCTCTCTTATTTCAGCAGCAGGACATATTTATTTATTCAGATGGAGTTCTGTGAGGGAGGAACTCTGACTGGTTGGATACAGGCGAGAAATTATTTGAAAAAACATAGAACCACACTGGAAATCCATAAAATATTTTATGAAATTATCACTGGAGTGGAATACATCCATGCAAACAAGCTCATCCACAGAGACTTGAAGGTATTTCATTTTATTTGCTGCATTATTTAAAGGGGTCCTATTATGCTCTTTTACAAAGTCTTGATTTTGTTTTGGGGGTGTACTAGAACATGCTCTCATGCTTGGTGGTTCGAAAAACGCATTATTTTTCACATAATTTACATTATTAAAATACCTTTCTCCCCAGCCTGGCACAAACGGCTCGATTAGTTCCGGCTTTGATGAAGGTCCGCCTTCCGAAAAACAAAATGTGTTGTGATTGGTTAGCTGTCCCAGTGCGTTGTGATTGGTGAACAGCTTAGACAGTGTTTCATTACGGCCACGCCCTTTGCTCCGTCTTTCAACAAAAGCTTTTGGCGAATCCGGAACACTACACTCACTCGGTTTGTGGAAGCTGTCCTCAGTAAAATGCGCAGCACACAATAGCAAATTGGGGTTATAATGCTCAGGAACAGAGTTAAAAAATAAATTTCAACCACTGTTTCCTGACATCATCTGCTTTCGCTTTCACTGAGGTGAAAAAAAACAGCGTTTCAGGCGGTCGCACACGTATTTTCTATGAGTGTACAGGTGCATCTCAAGAAATTAGAATGTCGTGGAAAAGTTAATTTATTTCAGTAATTCAACTCAAATTGTGAAACTCGTGTATTAAATAAATTCAATGCACACAGACTGAAGTAGTTTAAGTCTTTGGTTCTTTTAATTGTGATGATTTTGGCTCACATTTAACAAAAACCCACCAATTCACTATCTCAACAAATTAGAATATGGTGACATGCCAATCAGCTAATCAACTCAAAACACCTGCAAA
>NW_015540944.1:223592-241440 GCF_001515605.1 Sinocyclocheilus anshuiensis
GCAAGTGCAACTCCTATCTCTTTGAATGGGGAAACATCAAATTCTCCAAAACCGTTCGCCAAATTTAAGATTAAATTTCATATTGGAAATCACCAATGAAATCTGACAACGGTCTCATAAATGTTGTTTATTTTAGCCGTTACGCTTTTTCAGCTAATGTTTGCAGGCTTGCCTTCTAGTGGCTTTGTTCTAACCACGAGCTCGCCCCTCCCCACCCCCCAACCATTCGAATTTCTGTAGGCGGGAATTATTTGTAATGATATTCTAATGAGCCGCCTTGTGATATCACAAAGCCCGGAAAACAAACGCTGTAGTCCAAACGAGCCGTTCGTTGTAGTTCTTGAAAAGGGATTTTTAAAAAACGAAATGTCTCCCTTTGGAGTGGACTTTGAGATTTGTGACTTTCTAGATATTTTTTATTCCCAAACATACACACTACACACTGACTAAAATTAAAAAAGCATAATAGGACCCCTTTAAGCATTCAAATAAGCATTTTGACCATGTGTACTCTCCCTTTTAGCCTGATAACATACTGTTTGGTGCTGATGGCAAAGTGAAGATCGGAGACTTTGGGCTGGTGGCGGCTCAGACCGATCAAAATGGTGACCCTATAGAGAGGTCAAAGAGAAAAGGAACACCACCATATATGAGTCCTGAACAGGTGACACATTTTTATTGACACATCACATTTTATTTTTTAATTAATTAATACCAATAAGATATATATATATATATAATTGTTTACTTTAGGAAAATAAGAAGAATTATGATGAAAAAACAGACATGTTTCCTCTTGGACTCATATGGTTTGAGATGGTCTGGGAAATATCTACTGGTATGGAGAGAGTAGAGGTCAGTACTATTTCATGACAGTCATCAGTAGTGACTGTATTCACTGTCTTTACAGATATTTGCAAAAATGTTATCTTTAATTTCATTCATTCATTCATTATTTTTTTGGCATTGCAGCTGTGGCCAGATCTGAGAAATCAAAGGTTTCCAGAAGGGTTCAGTGACAAATATTCAGCTGAAGTAAGAAACTTGACTTTACCTTCAAATAAATATTGACTGGACCAAGTATCATTTTTTTGCTTCTTTTTCAGAGTACGTTCATCATGAAGATGCTGTCACATTCACCTGAGGACAGGCCACATGCAAAAGATATAAAAATAGATCTTAAGACTTTTTTCTCTCTGGAACAGGATCTGTTAAGCCAGAAAACAATTTGAGATTTTTGTGATAGAAACTGTCTCTGCAGTTGTAGTCGAGTCCTCTCGATTTAACGATTTACCACAGATTACTCCTGACAGGCAACAACTTGTTGTTTTATTCATAATTTAATGATTCAATTGATAATATAAAACATAAAATGTTGAACATTTGGGGAGTGATTTTATAAAAAATAATTTTTAGATTTCTACTAGATTTCTTCTAGTATATTTTTAATATTTCAAAAGTTTACTCTCATTTTGTTTTCATCATAAAAATACATCATAATAATGTTGTGAGGTTGCTTGTAGAAATACAGAATAACAGTTTCACAACATTTCTGTAATGTTGGCTGCATAAAATTAAGATGTATTTACATTTGATGTAATTGCAACTAAAAGATAATGTTTCATAATGTTTACAACATAATGTTGTAACTAAACTGCAACCAAAATGCAGTATTGTATAATATGAAAATATTTTGTGGTTGCTGGAATCATTGCTGCTCAAATTGACTTTCAGCCATCAGGTATTTCTTGACAAATATACTGTATATGTTGGGTGGAATAAAAAGAAAGTAAGAAAGAAAATATGTGTCATTAATATCATCAATATGAGTTCTGAAAGTGATCGCATTTCCATTAATGAGACACATATAGAGTCAAAACAGTATCATAATCTACCACACTTGCACAAGCAAGCAACAGATCCAGAAACGCACGCGGTAATCCTGAAATACATGCGAGATATGCAGGGCATCATTTCAGTACTCGGTGTATTTTATTGCTTTTCAAGTAGATTGAACATGAATGAAAAAAAAACAGCATTTCCTCTCCATCTGCATTACAGCAGCAGCATTACAGAGTATTAATACTAGTAAAACAACTAAAGATGACATTCTAATAGAAATATACAAAGCACTGCTAAACTTAGAAAAATTACAAAAAAATGTTAAATTCTGTTGGATACCAGCACATACAGCAGTTCAAGGAAAGAGTAGCGTGTTTAGGTACCACACAAACCATGCAATTGCTTGCTTAGGGCCCCCAAAACTCCAAACATGATCCCTGCAAGGAAATTAATTAGCCGACAAATTAGCGAAAAAAGTGTTAAATCATAATGACAAAATAGAGATTTCCCTTGGAAAAAAATTAAAAACATTCATTAAAAGCAACACTGAGAAACAAAGATTTGGGAATCAGATAATAAAGGAAGAGAATATTACAATATTCAAAAAGTAATTAAAGTTAAGTGGGCAGTGTGTGACAAGTTCAGTCACTGGCTTAAAGGCCATGAGTTTACTGTGTGGACGGATAATAATCCGCTTACATACATTATGACCAAGCCGAAGTTGGATGCATGTGAGCAGTGCTGGGTCTCGAAACTTGCTCCATTTTCTTTTGAGATCAAATATGTTCCTGGGAAACTCAACGTGGTGGCGGACGCACTCAGTAGGGATCCATTTGTCAGGCCAGTGAGTCAGCGGCTTCTGTCAGAGCCCTATTTTGAACTGTTAAGGCAAGTGCACAGTGTTGAGGATGGAAGTGTGCAAGAAGAGTTCCAACTTACCTGCCAACCGCAAACATTGAGATCAGGTCCACTTGACGTCAGGTTGAATACATCACTGTCCGCCGATGACGTGTCTTCAGTTCTGTCCTCCTGTGATGAGTGGAAAACAGTAACTGAATGTAGAGCAACATCATTCACTGAACATCTTAACTCTTTAATCAGCGGTGACGAAGAAGTGTTACATTCCCTTTCGCTTACCGACTTACGAGAACATCAGCACAAAGACCTTGTCATTGCCAGAGTGTGTTATTATGTTGACAGAAAGCATAGACCATCAAGACGTGAACCTGCCAGTGAAAACTGAAAACCTGTATGTGTTGTGGATTCTGAAGCAGTGCGACGAACTTTCAGTGCTAAATGGAATCCTGTACAGAGTTATTAAGACCCGCTCGCCAAGCACAAGAGATTTCAGTTCATTTTGCCCGAATCCTTAAAATGTCAAGCACTTTCTGGCGTTCACGACCTGGCTGGTCATCAAGGGCAGCCGCGCACTTTGTCTTTGTCCCGTCAGAGGTTTTTCTGGCTTGATATGGAGCGTGATGTGCAGGATTATGTGAAGAAGTGCCCCAGGTGTGTCTTCAGCAAAACTCCAGAGCCTGCAGCGAGAGCCGCCTTGGAGAGTATTAAAACCACAGCCCCACTGGAGCTCGTTTGCATCGACTTCTGGTCTGCTGAAGATCGGAACAACAAATCTGTGGATGTTTTAGTAATCACAGATCACTTTAAAAAGCTGGCACATGCATTTCCGTGTCAAGACCAAACAGCAAAAAGAGTGGCCAAGAAAGTGTGGGACGGCTTCTTCTGTGTCTATGGATTTCCCCAACGCATCCATTCTGACCAGGGGGCTTCATTTGAGAGTGAGCTGATCACTGAGCTTCTCAAACTGGCTGGCATCGATAAGTCAAGAACCACCCCCTACCACCCGATGGAGAATGGTGGTACCGAAAGATTCAATAGGACATTAGGTAACATGCTGAGGTCCCTTCCACCTAGACCTAAGCAGAAGTGGCCGCAGTTGGTACAGACCATGACATTTGTGTACAACTGTACAGCACACGAAACAACAGGTTTTGCCCCTTTTTACTTAATGTTTGGCAGAGTACCACGACTTATGTTCCAGAGTGTTCTGCGGGACAAGTCAGTTTGTGACTACGGCCATTATGTTGCATCGCTCATCAGTGACCTCCAGTCTGCTATGTCAGTGTCGCAGAAGAATTCTGTTCAAGAACAAAAACACCAGTCCAGCCAGTACAACAAAAGAGTTAAAGGCCTTCCTCTAGCCATTGGTGAGGATCTGCTGAGATCAGGAGGTTTGAAAGCCCATCAGATCGCCAGAGACCTGGGACAGTCGAGACAAGGCCTCAAGGTGTGGACTCAGAATAAGGAGTGGAGCGAGGAAAGTTCCAGCCAAGAGAGGTTTGTGTTATGTCATTAAAAACTGTGATTTATGAGTATTTGCATTTAGTGTGCCAGAATTTTGTATAATAATTTAAAATGATTTGTTTTTGATTAGTTCCAGTGATCATGCACTCGACTCAATTTCAGGGTAAGCATACTGGACCTGACAGTCTTGTGTCTTGTTTAATTAATTCAGATATAACAAAGAGAAATGTTTTAAATTAATGTTTTGTTAAAGGATAATGCATAATGATGTTCTGCTGTATATTGCGTTCTGACATGTGTGTACTGTGTGTATCATCTATAGATTGTCTCATAGCTTTGATGTGATTGCAAAGCTTGGCCAGGGAGCCTTTGGCTGCGTTTATAAAGTAAAACATAAATATGATGGCAAGATCTACGCTGTAAAGAGGGTGATCTTAACCAGGTAAGTTTATACATGTCACAAAGTCATATCTAATTTTAAAAAGAACGGCTGTAATGATTGTGGCACAAAAAAAATCACAGAAGAATTTAATTAATTCATTCATTCTATAATTCATTTATTAATTCATTCATTTTAGTTCATTCCTTCCTTTGTTCGTTCATTCATTCATTCATTGTTTTTATTTATTTGTTAGTTTGTTTGTTCTTCATTCAATTATTAATTCATTAATTAATTCAATAATACATTTATTCATACAGTTTAGTTCCTTCCTTTGTTTGTTCATTCATTCATTCATTCATTGCTTCTTTTTATTTATTCGTTTGTTTGCTTGTTCTTCATTCAGTTATTTATTAATTCATTCGTTCATTAATTTTACTTCCATCCTTTCTTTGTTCGTTCGTTCATTCATTTTTTTATTTGTTTGTTCTTCATTCAATTATTAATTCATTCATTAATTCATTCATTATTTATTTGATATTTAATTATTAGTGATCGTTTTATTTCATTGATGCATTATTTTTATTTATTAATTTTATTTATTTATTTATTCATTAATTTAATTATTTATTTATTTATTTATTCATTCATTCATGATTTTTGTTTATTAATTTATTCATTCATTGCTTTAATACAGGAAAGCTGATTCTGAGGTGAAGGCACTGGCCCGACTAGATCACCAAAACATAGTGCGTTACATTACATGCTGGCCAGCTTCTGACAACTGGATGTCAAACCAAGAAAGAGAGCAAGTGTCCAAGTAAGCAGGTCTCCAGCACTTTTGATAAAACATTCAGTGCTTCTCAACAGTGACGGTGAGTCTCTGTTTTATGTTCAGCACACCAGGTTCTTCATCAGATGTAGTGACCTTTGAGAGAGCCAGCAGTGGAGAGAGGGATGATGATGATGATGATGATGATGATGATGATGATGATGATGATGATGATGATGATGATGATGATGATGATGATGATGATGATGATGATGATGATGATGATGATGATGATGATGATGATGATGATGATGATGATGATGACACATCAGGAATGGAAAGTCTGGGTATGAAAGGGTATGTCCAGCATTCTTCTTACAAGACACTTGTTCATTTTGCTCTTATATTTGCTCCTTTTAGGGTAAACTAGAATTACAGTGTGTCAGCTGGTCAGGGGTTTAATTCCCAGCAAATGCAGCTACTGATAAATGTCGCTCTAATGTACTTTAAGTCTCTTTGGATAAAAGTGTCTGCCAAATGCATGGATGTGAATGTAACTGTGTCTGTTCTCAGATCAGCATCTGCTGCTGTGCCCTCAGGAAACAACAGTACTGACAGTTTAGACTCTTCAAATCAGGGAGTTTATTTGTTTGATTGAAATGTATGACATGACAATTGCATCAAAGGGCTCATATAATGAGGAATCAAATCTTCCATGCTCTTTAATAAATAACAGATTGAAATTGTACTGTAACTGGTCCTAATTAAATCAACCAAACTACTGCTCTGCATTTTCCTCTGGCAAATAACAGTGTTACAAATGAGTTGAGGTTTATTCAAAAAAATAAAAAATCCCTGTGCATTTCAGTCTTTGAGTTATTTGACTTGCAAATCGAATCTGAATTATGAATCTGTCATAATGTGATGAACGAGGCTGTTATTGAAGGGTGGAGCAGTTTAAACAATATGAAGCCAGAAGGCAAACCCTGATTTAATGATGTTACACTCATTTCACATTCAAAGAGATGATCATAGATGCAATTTCACGAAATTTCTATATATATGTATATTAGTTGCATTTGGTTTGGTTAGAATTGAAAAATATTTAATTTTAAGGGACAGGCAAAAGAGTTGAAAATAATAAATAAATTATGAATGATTTGGTGCAAGAAACATTGACTCAATAAAGACAAAATGTATGATTTGAAAAAAAAAAGCATGATATTTACATTTAGACATTTAGCAGATGCTTTTATCCAAATAAATAGAGTGCAAGTCTAAAAGGGGCAAGTTTTTTTAAAAATAGAATATAATATAATAGAATTAGAATGATATGACTCATTTAAGACAATACTGTGCATTGCAATGTTCAATACTGACTCATGAGTCATGCCTGTTTTTTGAAATGCATCCATGCAAACAAGCTCATCCACAGAGCCAGAGACATGTTTGTTGCTAGGAGGCAACTTAACGTGTTTAAACAGATAAGCATTTTGACCATGTGTACTTTCCCTTTTAGCCTGATAACATACTGTTTGGTGCTGATGGCAAAGTGAAGATCGGAGACTTTGGGCTGGTGGCGGCTCAGACCGATCAAAATGGTGACCCTATAGAGAGGTCAAACAAATGAACACCACCTGAGTCCTGAACAGGTGACACATTTTTATTGTCTCTAAGAGAAATATTTACACCGTAAGACTTATAGAAATGTATTTGGTGTCCTCTTTTTTTGTACAATAAATAAATGAATTTTAAAAAATCTTTGTTTTCCTTAGAAAAGTAAGAAGAATTATGATGAAAAAACAGACATATTTCCCCTTGGACTCGTATGGTTTGAGATGATCTGGAACATATCTACTGGTAGCGAGAGAGAGAAGGTCAGTAGTATTTCATGACAATCATCCGTAGTGATAGTACGCACAGTTATTTACATTTACATTTAGTCATTTTGCAGACGCTTTTATCCAAAACGACTTACAATTTGGGGATACATAAAGCGATTCTTCTTAAAGAGGCAAACAGATACAGGAAGTGCTTGTAATACCAAGTTTCTAGACATTGTTCAAATAAGTACAAGCTTGAAAGAGAAGGAATAAATAAAGAGAGAGAAATATATATATTTTTTTTATATAATGATGATGATGATGATGAAGTCAAGTAGCTTCGAAAAAGATGAGTTTTCAGCTGTCGCTTGAAAATTGTCAGGGATTCAGCATTCCGGATAGGGGTTGGAAGATCGTTCCACCAGCCAGGAATGGTGAACGAGAATGTTCTGGAAAGTGATTTTGAGCCTCTCTGTGATGGTACCACGAGGCGTCGCTCACTAGCGGATCTCAGACTTCTGGAGGGGATGTAGATTCGTAGTAGTGAGTGAAAGTAGGCGGGTGCTGAGCCTGTGGCTGTTCTATATGCAAGCATCAATGTCTTGATTTGGAAACACATGATAGAGGTGGAAAAGAGAGGACAGAAAAGGAGAGTGTGTACAGGGAAGATAAAAATTATACTTAAGTGGCTAGGCGATTTCGTTGCTCGGTGAAGTCGCGCAGGTAAAGTCGCAGGTCTTTACATTCGTTGGTCTTCACACGAGGAGGCCTGAACGCTTCCGCTGATGGTGCAGCCGTCTGACTTTTCTGTTGACTAATCGCTTGACCCGAGTTATGACAGTGACCAAGTAGTTTAAATACTCTACAGTCGCTGTGGCCTCGCTTGGCCCCTTTATTATTACCCATATCTGCGAAAAACAAACAAACATATTTTAAAGGAATAGTTCACCCAAAAATGGAAATTCTATGAAAATGATCTCACCCTTGGGCCATCTGAGATGTAGATGAGTTTGTTTCTTCATCAGATTTGGAGAAATGTAGCATTGCATCAGTGTCTCAGCAATGGATGCTCTGCAGTGAATGGGTGCCGTCAGAATGAGAGTCCAAACAGCTGATAAAAACATCACAATAATCCACAAGTAATCCACAGCACTCCAGTCCATCAGTTAACATCTGGAGAAGACAAAAGCTGTGTGTTTGTAAGAAACAAATGTGTTTTTGAAACAAATGTGATGTTTTTATCAGCTGTTTGGACTCTCATTCTGACGGCACCCATTCACTGCAGAGCATCCATTGGTGAGCAAGTGATGCAATGCTACATTTTCAAATCTATTCTTATGAATAAACAAAATAAATCCTTTGATTTTGAATTTCTCATTCATTCATTCATTCATTCATTCATTCATTCCAGCTGTGGCCAGATCTACGAAATCAAAGGTTTCCAGAAGGGTTTAGTGATTGGTATCGAACTGAAGTAAGGAACTTGATTTTATCTTCAGATAAATATCGATTGGACCTAGTTGAGCCTATAACTTTATTATGCTTTTCTTTTCTTTCTTTTTTTTTTTTTTTACAGTGTACATTCATCAAGAAGATGCTGTCATATTCACCAGAGCACAGGCCACATTCAAAAGACATAAAAGAAAACCTTCCGAAGTCAGAGAGGTCAGAGAGCGCCAAGATCAATCTCAGACAAATATGTGAAATAACTTTCAGATTTCTACTAGATTTCTTCTAATATATTTTAAATATTTCACAAGTTTCAAAAGTTCAGTCTAATTTTTTTCATCATAAAAAAACATTATTACAATGTTGTGAGGTTACTTGCAGAAATCCGAGTAAGAACGTAATTTCACAACATTTCTATAATGTTGGCTGCATAAAATTAAGATGCATTTGAATCTTAGATGTAATTGCAACTAAAATACAATGTTTCTTAAAGTTACAGTTGTTTGGTTACAGTGTAAACAAACTACAATCAATATGCAATATTGTATAAAGTGAAAACATTTTGTGCTGGCTGAGAAGATTGCTGCTCAAGCTGACTCTCAGCCATCAGGCATTTCTTGACAAATATACTCTGTATGTTGGGTGGAATAAAAAGGGGGAAAAAAGTGTTATAAATATCAACAGACATATTGGATAAAATATTAAACTCACATTTTGTAAGAAATTATGTTACTTTTCTTTCAGTATCACAATGACAAAACAACCATAGGGTTACATTTGAACAGTATTTCAATGCTTTAGTTTGAGAGGATACCATTGTGCCTTGTAAAATATAACACTGGCAGTTTATTAATAAATATATCTGAAAAAAATTACAGGTGTTTATTTGTTTTAATTTTGAACTTTTTTTTTTGAGAGCGAGAGAGAGAGATAGAATTTATTTATTTATTTACTTTATTGACTTAAATAACATAATTCTCCAAGAAGTGACATCATTTTGAGGGGAAAACAAGCAAGTATTAATCAGTAAGTATTAATAATAAGTCTGATGAATTCTGTGATATTGTGTTAAAAGATGGGATGTTTCACTCCAAAACAATCCATCCTGATTGAAAATAATATCAAAATTAATGTTTGTATTCTTATGTAATCACTGAGCTAATGATTAACTTTTATCCGTTAGACATAATGAAGTAGGCCTACTTGCTCAAACGATAACACAAAGCATATTAATTTGCACATAACCTGTACACAAGCACAGGAATAATAATGTGCTCTGTTACAAAACCTTCAACAAATTTCATGTATGTTTTGTCATCATTGTAAATTATTTGTTTCACAATTATTTGATTTTCATGCCTATTGAACTATCCTATATTGTCAAGACATTACCAGTACTAACATTATATTACATATCAAATTGAAATATGTCTCAGTACTATTGTTGTGAACTTTTTAGAATAGCAGTTTTGGAAAAAAAAAAACGTTTTGTGTGTTTAACATTATTACTGCAAGAGACTTTAAGGTTTTGTTTTATAACATGCATACTTCAAACGTTTTAAGTTGACAAATATGCTATTGAAGTATATTAACAACTCTGAAATGAATGTCAGAAAATGTCAACATGTCATAAAACATATATAAAAGCATTTGATAAAAAAAGTAAAATCTAAACATTTGCACATTTTATTTATTTATTTTATTTTTTGGTGCAAACTCAACACTTACTGTGCTTTTTTTTGTCCTTTCATGTAAAAGAGCAGCACGAACATTCTTCAGAATTTGTCCTTTCGCGCTCCACCGAAGAAGGAAAGTCATATGGATTAGGAACAACATGAGGGTGAGTAAACAATGAGAAATATCTCTTGTAACATCATTTGTCTGTTCAAATTAGTGTCCTGGAACTACTGTATAATATTTACTTATTGCAGATTTGAGTTTATATATGTAGCTTTCATTTACCAGAGTAACAAATGCCAACTGTGATTGCACACGTCACTATGAGCCCTAAAGCTTTGTTGTACATCTGAATGAATGGAGGCATTAGACACGAGGACAACACTCTTTTATAATGGATGAGCAGTTACAGTGTGCGTCTAAAGAAAAAGATATGAATGAGTATATTATAGAGGCAAGAACAACATTACTGCCGTTGTTTACTGTACAAGGAGCACATGCTTCTTAAAGGAATAGTTCACCCAAAAATGAAAACGTATTCACCCTCAGGAGTTTTTCTTAATCAGTTTTGGAGAAATGTAGCACTGCATCACTTGCTCACCGATAGATCCTCTGCAGTGAATGGGTGCCGTCAGAATGAGACTCATTGAGAAAATGTTATTATGGATTATGGATTCGTATTTTAGCCGGAAACAACATTTTGAAGTTAAAAACGTATTAATGCTGGATTTGTTTCAGCTTTTGTCTTCTCCAGATGTTAACTGATGGACTGGAGTGCTGTGGATTACTTGTGGATTATTGTGATGTTTTTATCAGCTCTCATTCTGACGGCACCCATTCACTGCAGAGCATCCATTGCTGAGACACTGATGCAATGATAAACAGTCTGTGTCAATCTGCAATAGGTTTCATTCCATCTCTAGACAAGTGATCTCAATGTCTGTAGTATAGAGAATTTATCTTTTATTAATGTAGAAAACAAAGTCTTACAAAGTGCAAAAGCTACAAACTGTACAATCAAACACTAAAAATGCATTTATAAAAACAATGGACAACAAACCAAACCCCTTCATTCACCTCTCAACATTTAAAAATATATACTTTTTTTTTTTTTTGTCTATAGTGATTATTCTGTTAATGCATTATATTGCAGTAGAAAAATGTCTCCAAAAATAGAAATGTTCTGTGGGAGAGTGTCAATAATGTTTTCACAGTTCAGGCCAAGTGAATATGAAATGAATTATTTCCTTTATCTGGTTTTGTTAAACAGGTTTGTGTCCCGAATCTGAACAGAACTGGAATGAAGATAATGATTTTGTTTATGGAGCAGCAATACAAAAATAGAAACGAAAACTATGTTTCACACAGTGGAAAGTTATCATACTTATCTATTATACCTAATATATTAATTCATATATATACTTCTGTATATAATTGACAGTGCAAACTCCGAAAAATAGCTTGTACAGAGTAATTCAGAGATGTTTTGTACATCTGAAATGAGAACTACTGGCCTAAAAGTTGAAAGAATTGAACACCACATTTTTAGCAGCACTGATTCTGGAAATATTTTTCCCATTCATTTTCTCCATAGGGATTTCAATTTAGATATGTACAAGAAATTATATTTAATTTCTTTAGTGAAGCAATGCACTACTCTTCCCAGAGGCATTGCAAATAATTTGAATCAAAAACAACTGTACAATATTAAACTATTGGCTTAGAGTCATTGATTATAAGTATTAGGAGATGTAATACTTTTAACGAATGTAATGCTTTGTAATGAATGTATTTCAGTTTGTGTTTGTACTAGAAATTATGCTTAATTTATTTAATGAGGCCATCAACTACTATTCCCATGATGCATTGCAAATAATCAACTGTACAATATAAAATTATCGACTTTTATTTTTTGAGAATTTTTTTTTGAGTCATTGATTATAAGTGCTGAAATTTTAGGTTTATATTTAAATACAAATATTTAATATTTGTAAATACAAAATATAAATATTTAATACAAAAATTTTAATCAAAAATATTTAAATATACAAGTACTACTATGTAGAATGTAGGGAGGTCGACTCGATTAATTCATTCGCAATGCATCATGGGAGTGAGCGAAACGGTTTCCATGGTAACAGTGACTTCTCTGGTTGATCTCTGGGTAGTGCAATTCAAATCACATTTACACAAAGAAAACACATTATCACACAGAAAACTTTGCACATTAGTGGTAAGAATCTATTTCTTTTTGGAGAAAATGATTGGTAGTTTTGCTTCCAGAGCCGTACTGTTGTATTATATACCGTTGTATTAAATACCATAATAAATAGCGGTTAAGACATCTGTGGTATGTAATATTGCCCATCAGTGATGGGGAATGTGCAAAATAATACCACTCCTCATTGGCAATGTTCTAGTAGGGATTCAACTCCTCTGGTGCTAGATGAGACTCTTCAGCTTCAACGTTTGCGGTGAAACTGTTGTTTCGACAACCCCAATCAGAGCTGTCCGGCGTAAGACTGTGAACGAAAGCAATAGGCCATTAATTAAACCTTTATGGTCAGATTAATGCATTAAATGCATGACGTTAAGTCTAACATTAATCTAATTTAGAGCAGTGCAACTTTCCATTGAAATTTAAAGCTGCAGAAGTAAGTAATTTCAGATGTTTTTGTACAGATTAATTGTAGACTATAATACCAAGAATATGCAAATGTAAAGTAGGCTAAATATTGTAAGTTTTGAATGCTCCTCAAACAAACGATATGATGCATCATATTTGATATTCACATTTAAACATGGTTTTTCTACAAAACTGATGTCTGGTGTTATGTACACTAAATAATCAAGTAAATCTAAGCTGCTTCAGTCCAGTAAGTGTTCATCTTGAAATATTATTAACAATATCGAAGTTATTCATATGTTTGCTTGATAAAAATCAAGATTTGACAGCAAAAAGACACGTGAAGCTCGAGCTGAAGGTGGACGTTTGTGCAATTAGACTAAAAGAGCTTTTACTTGATAAAAAAGTATAAACAATCAATCAGACGACAGAAGGCATGTAGTGGATTATTAAATATGGTGATTAATTTAAGACTAAGTCATACCTGGCTATTATATATTATTGTATCTATGTACACTAACGTTCAAAAGTTTGGGGTCGGTAAGATTTTTTCGAGTTTTTAAAAGAAGTCTCTTGTGCTCATCAGGGCTGCATTTATTTTGTTAAATGTACAGTAAAATGTTAAAATATTATTACAATTCAAAACAACTGTTTACTATTTGAATATTTGTTAGAATGTTATTTATTTCTGTGATGCGCAGCTGTATTTTCAGCATCATTGCTCCAGTCTTCAGTGTCACATGATCTTCAGAAATCATTCTAATATGCTGATTTACTGCTCAAGAAACATTTCTGATTATTATCAATGTTGAAAACAGTTGTGCTGCCCAATATTTTTGTGGAAGAGGTGATACATTTAAATTTTCAGGATTCTTTGATGAATAGAAAGTTCAAAAGAACAGCATTTATTTGAAATAGAAATCTTTTGTAACATTATAAATGTCTTTACTGACACTTCTGATGCATCTTTGATGAATAAAAGTATTACTTTTTTATCGACCCCAAACTTTTGAATGGCAATTTAAATATTGTATGTTAAGAACTGGAAAGTCCATTTAAAAAAGATAAATCTCATACCCGATCCTGAGCCGGCTTACGGACTCTGAAAAAGAAGACCACCAGTGAAGTGGGCAGCAGCTCCCAAACAAACAGGATTACCCCAAAAACCACATATCCAGCGTCGCCCAACATCGACTTCAGATCTGCCTGTAGCATAAAAAAATCAGCAAAATGGCCAAATTCATCAAGACACACTAACACTTTAGTATGAAAACAAACATGCTAAAAGGGTCATTACTCTGTCAAATCAACCAAATTACAAAAACTTCCCCAACTTAATTTTTTTGTCCATAATGTTTCTAAAGAAAGACAAACATAAATGGTAATGAAAGCCAAAATATTAAATATCATGGATGCATATATACTGAATAATCCACTGTTTTGTAGAGGGGGGTCAAAATGACAGAATTTGATGATTCAGAGCCAAATTACAGGAAGGTAAAAATGACTTCAGGAAGATGGCAGTATCATAACGTTATTATTACACAGAGATTGGTAGGTCTATTAGCAAAATCTGTTGATTTTAGCAATCTTTGTTGAATTATATGCCAATGGTGACCGTTCAAAAATGGGAAAAAGCACTTTTCGTGTTTTTTCCTCAAAGTTTGCATGCCTGTTACTCAAGAAGTATTAAAGATTTCTTAATATCCTTTTAGATACGGGTTCTTAAACTTTTCTTTTAGCATGTATAAGGCCTTATATGTGACCCTGTCTGTGAAATCCAGGCTGAAGTCTCAGAATCTAATTATGAGATAACAAGCATCAAAGTTAGATTTCAACCATTAATTCCACTATGATTTCAATCTTTGACATGGCCCTACTCAGTCAATATTAAAGATACAAAGGTTATATTTTCACAGAACGTTCTACATCTTTATAAAGGATGATTTTATGTAGAAAACAGTAAATCACAACAACAAAAAAAGACTTTAGCTGGGTTTTCACATGCAGGCAGGGTCACATATGGTTCAAATCCAGAGATATGTTGATCTCAATGTGGCTCCAGGAGTAAATAGTTAAATTGTACACATTTTCCGTGGTCAAAAACCAAATTTGGGTCACTTTGCATACAGATGATTCCTTTTTTATTTTAAAGAGGAATGTCTGAAGAACAAATCATGTTGAAACCACAAATGTATCGTGTTCTCTGTCAAAACAATTGCATTGAACATACTTGGTCTGATACGTTGTACCAGTCGTAGTCGAATGAGTTGAAGCTCTTGATTTTTGCCAGTGCCAGCACCACTAGGTTGTAACACGCACGGGACGAGTACAGCAGGATCACCGTCGCTCCGATTATAGTCACCTGACACACGGATGTTCCCTGAGCAGAAAAGATGAGACGTGGCGTTCAGCTCAGAATCAATTCTGGTACGAAACACCATTCAATTCTTTTTACAGTGGATAAAATATACTGGGATTCACATTGACTTTATGATCTATTCCACTCCATGGGTGCTTAAACTGTTAACTAAAACTTTAAGTTTAACATGAACTAATCTTGTTTTACTTTTACAATCATGAGAATGAGAGCGAATCATATGAATTGGATATAGTTTATAACTGGTTTGATGTTTGACAACTTTGCAACCCTGTATGTAATATGTGTGTCTGTTTTAATTGATTAATGGAGCATCAGTGTTATTTTAGTATCACTTACACTATTCTATTTTTTGTTAATATTTTGAATTGGATTTAATTTTTATATTTTCTGTTTTCACTTTAATTTTAGTTAACATTTTGGTAATTTTGTGTGTGTGTGTTTTTTTTTTATATGTCTATGTAGTAGACACACACACACACACACACACACACACACCCAAACACACACACACACTCACTCACTCACTCACTCACTCACTCACTCACTCACTCACTCACTCACTCACTCACTCACTCACTCACTCACTCACTCACTCACTTTATTTTCTTTCTTTCTTTTTTTCTTTCTTTACATTTTCCTTCAGTTGGACCTAAATCTTAATTATTGGAATTAATCTAAATCCTTTTCACTAAAATATAGAGAAGTCTGCAAACTTGAAGCTTCATTAGAGTAGAGCCTTTATATTATTTGTGTCTCATTTACACGAGACAGTTGCATCTTTATATAAGTAACTACATAATGTATTAAGTGGCAACTGCAATTTTTTATTTATTTATTTATTTATTGTTTTTAATTTTATTAGAACCAAAATCATAAATATTGGAATTAGTATAAATCATCTTTTACTAAAATATAGAACAGTCTAGAAACTCTAATGAAATTAAAGATTGTCTGTTTACAGCTTTGCACGTAACTTTACTGAGCATTTAAGTTTGATTCATTTTCTTATGTTTTTTCATTTTTTTAATTATTATTATTATTTTAAATATTTCTATTTAGCTTTAATTTTTTATTATTGTTTTAGTCATGTTAATTCTATTAATTGCCAAGGTAACATTTCTAATTTTCTAAGTTTTTCAAGTTTAAGTTTTTCATCTAATATTTATATTTTTAATTAATATTCAGACTGTGTTGGCTCTTTTTAGCTTCAGACTTGTGTTAGCCAGTCCAGTTATTGCTCAAACCTCATAACAGCCTGATTAAATCTCTGGTCTGAAGGGTTTATAACTGTTCTGTTTGCTGTGTTTGACGAACCCCTGGTTTCTCCACGCTCCTCTAGCCACGAGAACCTCTCGGTGTCTGCGACTGTATTTGTGAATTATTGCTGATGAAGCTTAGGCTCTCATTCACATGGCAGCAAGTCAGTGACAAATGCAGCTTGGCCCAGAGGTCATCGTACTCTGAGACAGGGCAGCAAAGGACAGCTGTGAGACAAATCAATCAACAGTGCAATAATAATCACTCAAAGGTCATGTGATCTGGTTATTAGGGAATTAAATGCATATATATATATATATATATATATAGTACTTGTTAAAGGTTTGGAAACATTATGATTTTTTTTTTAATGTAATGTCTGTTCTGTTCACCAAGGCTGCATTTATTTGATCAGAAATACAGTAAAAATTGTGAAATATTATTACAATTTAAAATAAGTGTTTTCTATGTGAATATATAATAAAATGTAATTTATTCCTGTGATCAAAGTTGTATTTTCAGCAGCATTACTCCAGTCTTCAGTGTCACATGATCTTCAGAAATCATGGTAATATGCTGATTTGCTGCTCACGAAACATTTCTGATTATTTATTATCAGTGTTGAACAGATGTGCTTAATATTTGTGCAGAAACCACGATATACTACCATTCAAATGGGCATGTGTGTATGTGCTTTTATTCAGCAAATATGCATTAAATTGATTAAAAGTGAGAGTAAAAACTGACTGTAAAAAAAGTTGATTGATAATAAAAATAACTATTATTAATAACTGAGCACCAATAATAATTGAGCAGCAAATCATTCTTAAAATTCACATTAATATCATTCTTCTTATCACAAAGAATATTTTCACAGAGGAGGAGGAGGAGGAGGAGAACGGGCCCTTTGAGGCTGTGTTGACCTGCTGTGCTGTAGGCTACCTTTAACCCAGCGCTGGCAAACTCCCACGGGATGCTCATGCTGCTTTTTCTGACCTATATGGCTGTTTACAATGAAATGAAATGTGTTACAATGAAACACAGGCTACATATTTATGTAAGCAACTTTATACTGTATAAGTAAGTAGGACCAAATCTGAATTTTTGGAATTAGTATATCTTTTTTTTTTTTTGCATTTCTTATTTTTATTTACATTTTATTTACATCTTAATGATTGGAATTAGTATAAATCATTATTTCATTTTAATGTTCACATTATGATTTTTTTTTTAATGTAATGTCTGTTCTGTTCACCAAGGCTGCATTTATTTGATCAGAAATACAGTAAAAATTGTGAAATATTATTACAATTTAAAA
>NW_015540944.1:241773-242335 GCF_001515605.1 Sinocyclocheilus anshuiensis
GTTCATTCATTCGTTTGTTTGTTTGCATTTTTCTTCAGTTGGACCTAAAGCTTAACTATTGAAAAATAAATCCTTTTACTAAAATATAGAATTAATTATAATTTTTATTTTATTTAATTTTTAATTTTCATGTAAACCAGGGCCAATTGCAGTTTTTTTGTTTCCTTCAATAGTACCAAAATCGGAATTAGTATAAAGTATTTCTTTCTTTTTCTTTTACTTTAGTTTTTTTTTGTGTGTGTTTTCCTTCATTAGGACATTAATCTTAAATTAAATTTTTGGAATTAGTATAAATCTTTATTTTATTTTCATTTTTATTAATTTATTCATTCATTTCAGTTGGACCTAAATCTTAACTATTGTATAAGTTATTGTACAATAGTTAAGTAAATATAAGTAAAAGGATTTATTGTATAAATCATTTTATTAAAATATAGAATAGTCTAGAACCTTGAATATTCAATAGAGCAAATTATTTGCTTTACATAGTGAAATGCCAGTTGCATATTTTTATAAGCAACTATATACTGTATAATATATATATATATATTTTTTATTTTTT
>NW_015540944.1:242437-286520 GCF_001515605.1 Sinocyclocheilus anshuiensis
ATATATTTATATTTTTTTTTTTTTTTTTTTTCTTTTTTTTTTTTTTTTTGCTTTTTTCTTAATTTGGAGTCATTAATCTTAATTTTTTGAATTAGTATTAATCTTTCTTATGTATTTATTTTCTTTCTTTCTTTTTTTCTTTCTTTACATTTTCCTTCAGTTGGACCTAAATCTTAATTATTGGAATTAATCTAAATCCTTTTCACTAAAATATAGAGAAGTCTGCAAACTTGAAGCTTCATTAGAGTAGAGCCTTTATATTATTTGTGTCTCATTTACACGAGACAGTTGCATCTTTATATAAGTAACTACATAATGTATTAAGTGGCAACTGCAATTTTTTATTTATTTATTTATTTATTGTTTTTAATTTTATTAGAACCAAAATCATAAATATTGGAATTAGTATAAATCATCTTTTACTAAAATATAGAACAGTCTAGAAACTCTAATGAAATTAAAGATTGTCTGTTTACAGCTTTGCACGTAACTTTACTGAGCATTTAAGTTTGATTCATTTTCTTATGTTTTTTCATTTTTTTAATTATTATTATTATTTTAAATATTTCTATTTAGCTTTAATTTTTTATTATTGTTTTAGTCATGTTAATTCTATTAATTGCCAAGGTAACATTTCTAATTTTCTAAGTTTTTCAAGTTTAAGTTTTTCATCTAATATTTATATTTTTAATTAATATTCAGACTGTGTTGGCTCTTTTTAGCTTCAGACTTGTGTTAGCCAGTCCAGTTATTGCTCAAACCTCATAACAGCCTGATTAAATCTCTGGTCTGAAGGGTTTATAACTGTTCTGTTTGCTGTGTTTGACGAACCCCTGGTTTCTCCACGCTCCTCTAGCCACGAGAACCTCTCGGTGTCTGCGACTGTATTTGTGAATTATTGCTGATGAAGCTTAGGCTCTCATTCACATGGCAGCAAGTCAGTGACAAATGCAGCTTGGCCCAGAGGTCATCGTACTCTGAGACAGGGCAGCAAAGGACAGCTGTGAGACAAATCAATCAACAGTGCAATAATAATCACTCAAAGGTCATGTGATCTGGTTATTAGGGAATTAAATGCATATATATATATATATATATATATAGTACTTGTTAAAGGTTTGGAAACATTATGATTTTTTTTTTAATGTAATGTCTGTTCTGTTCACCAAGGCTGCATTTATTTGATCAGAAATACAGTAAAAATTGTGAAATATTATTACAATTTAAAATAAGTGTTTTCTATGTGAATATATAATAAAATGTAATTTATTCCTGTGATCAAAGTTGTATTTTCAGCAGCATTACTCCAGTCTTCAGTGTCACATGATCTTCAGAAATCATGGTAATATGCTGATTTGCTGCTCACGAAACATTTCTGATTATTTATTATCAGTGTTGAACAGATGTGCTTAATATTTGTGCAGAAACCACGATATACTACCATTCAAATGGGCATGTGTGTATGTGCTTTTATTCAGCAAATATGCATTAAATTGATTAAAAGTGAGAGTAAAAACTGACTGTAAAAAAAGTTGATTGATAATAAAAATAACTATTATTAATAACTGAGCACCAATAATAATTGAGCAGCAAATCATTCTTAAAATTCACATTAATATCATTCTTCTTATCACAAAGAATATTTTCACAAATTTTTCGGGTGAAATATATCATATTGTAGACATGATCTTGATTATTGACAGTAAATTCTAATGATAAAAAAATATTCGCTCTATCCTTGCATTATTATTTGAATTTAAGTCATGAATATGCTGCTTTGCAATACTTAAAGTTCATGTAGCAGGATTGAGAAAAACTCATAATTAAAAACGGGCTTCCTTTCAATTCAGGCCACAACACACAGGAAGTTGAATTAAAGATGTTCAACACAATCATCCAACAGAGGAATTTCATTAGTTCAACATCACAACTAAAAAGTTCCAGAGCAGATGATTTTCTATGTGTTTTCATCTGGAGAACCCACTTCATGTTGTTTGGCTCCACTTAGAAGATTTATAATAGACAATAAGAGCATCCTGGGAAATGATGCATTCTTCCATCATGGTCTCTGAAAAATGTGAGTGTATCGTTAAATATATTTGAACTAAATACTAATTTTATTAAATACAAAGTGTCATTTCAGACACTGAACGTTATTATAATGTAATGTTTCTGGAAATAGCACAAATGATTAGGTTATATGAATTTCATTCCATTTTAATTAAAAAAAATCAAATTCGAAATGCAATTCTGCATCCTGTTTGCTATACCTCAGTTTGAACTCTTTAAATGTCAAAACTTCACTCTTACTTGAGCTCAGATTTGTTGTAGAGATGTGATTGAGCAGTAGATGGCGCTGTTGTTCAATATTACCGCAACACAGGCACCTCTAGACTAGTTTTCCCTCGATGTAGTTTAGCACTAAGCCCTAACTCCTAATCAACTAAAGTTACATTCATATTTATCCACTGACACTGAACCGTAATCTCACATTCTTCTCATGTCACTGTTCATTTGCACACAGTACAGTTAACTCAGGATATTATTGCCAATTATTGTGCAGTTTCAAAGGGAAAGACACTGTGCCAAAATCAAGGTCATGCTCTGATGGTCTTTTGGATGGTGATCAGTTATTATACCATCAAAAGGACAAGCGCTGATGATGCAGTGAACACTTCTGTCATGAGCATTAATTATGTAACGTGATGATTATCAGTAGTAACTGATTTGCAGAGAATGCTAAGGGCTCATGAATAATTAGGTTGTCTGACTGGAAGCTACATGAAAATTACAAAGTAGCATCAACATCATAATACAGGCTACTATTTAATATTCTCTATGTAGTAATATCGCTAAGCCATTCTCATCCAGCCTTATATTTTGGTGACGTCATGAAATGAAAATGAAAATGGTCTTTTACTGCATGCCTTTCCAAACCTGTATGGTTTTCTTTCTAGCACTAAATTGATCTATTTAAAAAAAAACTTGCTGTCTACAACTGAAATCTAAAATTGACGTGACCACACATATTTGAAGATTTAAGCATTTTACTCACCCTGTGATGGAGAGAGGCCCATGGGATACTTGGTAACAACATTTAGGTTCAAAAAACCGTTGTTTGCTGTTCAAAGTGATTTTTGTATGTTCAAGGACTCGTGCTTCTTGCGTCTGAACAATTACAGACAAATCTGGAAAAATATCGCACGTGTTTGTGCTTTAGGAGGTTATAATATGAGACTATACTGTTATCATGATGATCTTCTGTTATCTTCTTATGATTATAAAGTATTATTTTACTATACACTGTAAAAAAAAAATCTGTGACATTTACGGTAAAATACCGGCAGCTGTAATTGCCAGAACTTCACCATAAAAAATATGGTAGCAACATTTTAGGTTTTACAGATTTAACTTAAATTCACAATAAAATACCGTATTTCATTAACTGATGTAATGTTAATAAACCAACATATTGAAGTACTAATATCTGTTTTGAACCATTGTAATGCACTGATAACCACCAAAAACTGGTGGTGATGAGAAAGTCACGTGATGAACCAAAGCTCATCACAAACAGCTTTTCTACGAGCTGAGAAGGACAATACTTATATATAGAAGGTGCACACAGTGTCATTCACACAAACACTAAACCCCATCATGGTGACACACATGATTCTGAAATAATGCAATAAACATTCATTTAACAACATTAGATGTAAGATTAAACCCTAGTGTACACAACTGATAAGAAAAAACGAAGAAGAAACATGCTATTTCAACAAAAAAAAACATCAAATATGAAGTGTCATGCAGGGAATTCTGGGAGTGTCAATTTACGGTTTTGCACTGTAAATTATACAATGACTTTTTCTTTTTCACTTCCAAAAACCGTATTTTTAACAGCATTTTACTGTAAAATCACATTAAATGTAATTACATTTATTCACCGAATATAGTATGGAAACTTACTGTTAACCAGTTAACAGGTTTTTACTGTATTTTTAACAGTATTTTACTGTAGCTTTTTTACAGTCTTTTACTGTTAAAATCACAATCATTTTTTTACAGTGTAATTCTACATGATATTTCATCAGTTTTACACCAAACATGATTTTGTTCTTTATTTCAAACTTGATCTTGTTCTGTAAATTCTGTAAATATGTCTTGTTTATGAAAATTGGCCACTGTAGTTTTTAGGAAATTATATTTCCCTGCAACATTTATAAGTGGGATGTTGAGTACTATTAGCCCAGTTCTGTAAGGTCAGTTGCAGTGTTTTGTTTTTTTAATTCTTCAATTTGAACTTTTTGTTCTGAAATGTTAAAATAATTTTAAAAACGCCTTCAGAGTTGTGAACTGTATCTTTTAATAAAACTTTTAAGAAGTCCATCCACTCTATCATCTATGGAGCGTAACCCAGCGTCTTGAGCCACAGGTGAGAAAAAACCTTGGATGGATGGATGGCCAGTCCATTCATTTAGTTTAATTGTGCAGGTGCATTTTTGTCTTAAACGGCTGTTATGGAGGTGATCACCCACCGGCAGAAACATAAAACCCAAACTGACTTTAAAAAGCGACTTTATAAATGTTCACTGCAGTAAACAGCGCATAGGCTAAACTCGGCCTCCAATATTACGAGTATATTAAAAAAAGTATGCTTGTGCATGTGGTTTATTAGTATTAGACCTACTCACTGATTATGTAAATACAGCCAGTAACTCATAAAACTGTAATGTGAAATGTGTGCACCGGTTATTAATCCTCTGGTGTTGTTCGGTCATTTTAGACAGGAAAAAAATGTTTTGAAATTACTTCATCGGAATGATATACGAAACTCGATGACTTTTATGTCATTCGCTATGTGACCACAAAAAAATAAAAAATAAATAAAAATTGTGGGATTGATTGGAAAAAGCTAAATGTAAAAAAACAAATAGTCACACTTGTGTTGTTCGCGATTGGAAATGAATGAGAAATATGCAAAAAATACGAAAATACAGAGAATTTTTTGTGTGTACAGTCTACAAATCATTCACGATGCAGAAAAAAAGTGCACAGCAATGAAGGGGTGACACTCTAAAATATCAAGAGTGCAAAACAGACACACTCCACCAACGGACACACATATATGAACTAATGTGACTGTAACACAAAGCATGTTTGCGCAAATGCATGAAATAAAATCAATAATTCAGCCACAATGCAGTAAAATCAGACACCAAGGAAAGGGTTACACTGTAAAACATCAGGAGTACAAAACAGACACACACACGCCACACTATTATACACACACACAACTGGTGTGGCTGTAACAATATTGCAAAATTGAGCCAGATGACAGATTGAATAACCTCTGATAAAGCATTCCTGTTCGTTTTCGCTACATTTTTGTTGAATTTTGATGTTATGTGTAACAAAATGTCTTTCTCTGTGTTCAGGTTTGCCTGTAGTAAAATTAATGCAAAAACTGACATTTCAAATCAACATTAAAAAAAATATAAACCTTTAAAAAAAAGTTGTCTTTGAGAATGTCTAAATATAAATCCAAATCCACAACTTAATAAAAATAAGTATTTATGTCTAAAAGTATAAAATAGTATAAAAATATAAAATGTATAAACCTTTTATATAGAGCTCTATAGGAATCTAGTGGCTAAACCATGGAATTGCAGATGTTTTTCTCTTTTTACTCCCACAAGATGGCACTAATCTGCCTTCAAAAACTGGATTTTAAAGGCATTATTTTAACATGAAATACTGCCTTAATATTAGAAAAAAAAATATTATTTTCAATGGGGAAAATGTATCATAATTATTACATAAATATTAATTAGTACCATGAAATTCTCTCAAAATACAACATAAAAAAGAAAAAATATTATTGAACAAAAATATATTAGATTTCAGGTGTTCGGTCACTTCTGACCGCGAACAACACAAGTGTGACCCCCCAAATGAGCAACACCAGAGGGTTAAGCAGCAGGGAGGAGCAAAGCTGGTTAAATGGGGAACGCGTTTCCACCGAAAGGAGCAGCAGTCAGTCTCAGGCAGCTTCAGCTTCAGGTTCGGTTCGGGACTGGAAATGGGTCGGCAGGGGCAGAGATGGCCAGTGTGGATCTTATTATTGGGATTGTCAGTGTCTATCAGCGGGATAACACGACAGGAACTTTTTCCGTTCGGGAGAAACGCAGGCGACCAGTCTCTTGATGAAGGCAATGATGAGACTCAGGAGATCAGGCTGGAGAAACCCGTAACGTTTTACGACGGACAGCTCAACCAGATTTACGTGAGTGTTTCAGCTATGAATGATATACAATACTGCCATGCAATAGCTTCAGTAATAATATAATGACCCTAGTAAAACAAACTTTGATATAAACAATGTTAAAAAAGTAATTGCCATATCCTGAGAACCAGAAAAAAAAGTTTTGTGAATTTTGTTGTTTTTTTATGCATAAGAAACAAATGTTAAACAATAATCTTATTCATATTTTATTCTGTGTCCTTCAAAAAATAAATAGACATGAAAAGGCGTGTATAGGCAAAAACAATGTTTTATTTTTTCATTCACCAATCAGTTTTTAGGTTTCAGGCTGTTTTTGACCAAAGAGGATTAATCTCAACTGTGTTATTAAAGATATAACACAATGATTTGATATACTACTGTACTTTATGCAATATGTGCGTAAAATGTTCATAAATTGGTTTTCCCATTCAATATAATGTATCTATACTGTACACTGCATCTCATTTGCATATTAATGTGTTCTTGGGGCAAACCATAATGAAAAAAAGAAGTGTAATAATGGGAGTAATAACTTGGCAACGTTTTCATACGAATATCTCATATTTCATAGGAATATTGATCTATAATTTCTTTCCCTATTGACATATTGTTTCTCCCCAAAATGTCTGATTTACATGCTGTTTGTCAAATCAGTGGTTAAGTTGTATTTACAACACTGTCCCAAATATTCAGATGTGTGAAGCGCATGTTATGGAGGACTGTTTAACGTTACTGATCCTGGTAGAGTAGACTACAATGCCGGCTGTTCTGACTCACAGACTGTAAGTACGTATTTATAGTTAAAGAATTTGCTACTGACGATTCAAAGCGAGTTTTGGGCAGAGTAGAGTAGCGCTTGTTGTTAGTCATTTCTCTGATCACAAATGCAGACATGGTTTGTTTGTCCTGGTGTCCTCTACAGAAGACACGTATGAAAATTATGCCAAGTCATATTCTGATTTGAAACCCCATCACATTTTTCTGAGATGTTTATTTACGACAAACAATTTGAAAATTAGTCCGATTTAAATGATTATTACAAAATACTATCATATTTCCCTAAGAGTGCCAAATCTGATCAATCTGTCAATATCAGTCATATTTAAAGACCAGGGAGAGGGAGTTTATGATCAAACCTCCAAACATTTTGGGATCTCTGAAAAGCCCTGAATGTGCTCTGTATCCAGATTCAAAACTGTGGCATGTAGAATTTGCACTCCAAGGGCAATTTACCATGGTACATGTCCAGAATAGTGAGGCGATTTTAAAATATTTGTAAGCATAAGCTACATCCATCTATTCGATCTGTTTAGTTACACTTTGAAATAATTTTTATTAGGTCAATTCAGTAATGCCAAAGGTCAGTGCTACATATACATTCAAATATATTAGTACATAGTAGTATTTATAAAGTACATACAGTTTTCTGAGCTAAAAGGGAACGTTCTCAGAACGTTTTGGCAAGGTTCTCTCAAAGTTAAGAAGAAAGATTCTTACAGTAATGTCAATAGAACATTCGTTCAAAGTTATCTGGTCTTTAATAACGTTATCGAGACATTATCACAATTTATGCATCATTCATGGAACTTTTTTCTGAAACATTTTAGTTGGACGTCACTACTTGTTTCAGAACATTCAGAAAACATTCCGAAGTAACGTTCTCATAATGTTTGCTCACAAAATGATGAAATTGAACATTCCCTTCATGTTTTTTTGTTCCAACGTTAACATAACCAAGAAATTTGTTTTTTTGGATGTTTTGAATGAATGAAGTTTCAAACAACGTTTTCATAACATAATGGGAAAGTTAGCAAAAAGTTCTTAGAACATATTTTTGTTAGCTGGCTTTAGAGCGTTTTATAGCATAAACACACACACATACATGTTTGTGTCTTTAGGATGAATTACTGAAACCTGATGAGTCTGAATGGGATTCACAGCTGAAATTCTCAACAACTGCCTAATGCCAACATATTTAAAACTAGATTAATCTCTGTCAGTGAGTGTTTTCTAAAATAAACATAAATAAAGATGAATAAGTTTCATAAAGCAAATGCTTTGCGGTTTGTTTTTGCTATGTTTTTTCGCCCATCTGATTGACTTGACACAGTAACTACAGCAGCACACAGACAAAACAGCTCATTATACTCGAAATGCTGTGATCCAGTGCTAATTGAGTATTGTTTGAAGAGGTTTTGAAACGGCATTGTGATTGATTGATTGATTGATTGATTGATTGATTGCTCTGATGAATCATTAACAATTAGAGTGGGAATGTTTATCACAAAGGTAAATAGCATCAGTTTTGCTTTCATGTTGACTATGAGTGACTCCTGTAGTGAAATACTCCAGACACATTCCTGCATAAGTACGTATTGATTGGGTGAATCAGATCCTGGACTGTTTAGATGATTTAACCCTACTGTTGTTTTGAAATCCAGTACTAATTTTATGTTGGGGTCAAACAGACACCCATTGGTTTCCATGCCAAAAAAAAAAAAAATCACCAAATTGGCAAAAATCATATCTAAAGATTTGTGTAAAAACAGAAAACCTCTGTTATAGCTTGTCAGTTACTGAAAAATATTAAATATGTGAGAAATTTAATAATTTCCTATTTTTATTGTGTCATTTTGTTATATTGTGTTAGGGGCCAGTTTTTCAGGGCCGATGCTGATACCGATTATTACAGATCAAGTAGACCGATAACCGATATTTTGAACCGATATATATGTCTGGTGTAAAAATAAAAATTAATGTCAAAATTAAGAATAACAAGGGCTCTGACAAAAACTTTCTTTAAATGCTTTAAAATTATTTTATCGGCAAATCGGTTTTGAAAATGACTGATACCGATAACCATAAAAAAAGCTTAATATCGGCGCAGATAATCGGTCGACCCCTATTTCATATTTTAGTTTTTGACAAGTTACAATTTTTTTTTACCTGATTCTTTAGTGTTTTTCAAAGTGTTGATTTTTGGCAAATTGCATGGACACCAGTGAGGGTCAATTTGAGATCATAACAATTTCTGTACAGCCTTTCCAAAACACATCTATGTGTCTAAACTTTGCATGCACATTCATGACCCTAAAGGAGAAAAAGTCACCAAATTTTAAGAAGAAATTAATAGTTTAACCAATTAAAAAAGGGTCAGACTGACCCAGACACAACAGGAAAATTTATTTGTAGGACTTTTACATCTGTATGTAGGATTTTCTCAGCGGACTCCACTAACAATAACATTCATAATTACATTCCCTTGAATGCTTCCTTTCCCACAGGTCTCATTTGCCAATTTCCTTTTCCTTTTTGAGTTGTTTTGGTTCTTACCATGAATATTTTAGCACTATTCATGGCTGTATCTTTGTGCAACATGATGTTTTGTTGTTGATTTGTAAGACTGAAATAGCTCCAGTGTTTGAGTGCAGATTGTTTCTAGATTGAATGAATGACAACGTCGCAAGAAAGAATTAAACGTTCCTTCATCAGGATTTATAGGATCTCCTGCTGAAGTGCATGTGCTGTAGCATTTGAAAAACATCTGGAAATGTAGTCTAAGCGTGCACATCTGTTTTAGTGAGGTGTTGAACAGTCATTGTACAAACGATCAAAATGTGCATGACATTCCTTATAAAACCACTGAAACATTTCCTCATTCATTCTTCACTAAACTGTATTCATGTTAAATCTGCTTTAAAAAGTCCGATTTGTACAGTCCAAGTTGTAGCTGGTCAGGTTTAATAATCTCTTGTGGTGCATGTTTTAACGTACAAAGATTACTGTAATTAAACCACATGTAGGTTAATTGCCAAAAGAGTTTTGATACTCTCCATGTGCCTGAATATGTGTAAATCCTCACTATATAGAGAATTTACATCTATGCATTTAGCAGACGCTTTTATCCAAAGCAACTTACAGTATGTGATCATATATTGACGTACACAGCATTTCTGAAACAATAGGTGAACAAAAGCAGGATGAGCCACCCGGAAACCTCTTTGAAAACAATCATTATTTTTTGCAATTCTCTTGGGTGACGTTGTAGCACAGAAACGCCACGCTTCAGCTCTAATACAGGATCAGTGAATCTGGTCAAGTATAAGAGCAAGATCACAAGATCAGGCTTTTGAGTTTGTCTGATTTCATTTCGGCTATGCTGAATAGACTATAGGTACTGCTCATTCTGCTGTAGGGAGAGTCTTTCTAGGAAACTACATGGAGACTTTGTTGCTTTATCCTCTTTAATATCTTGTTATCTACAAAATAAGTCAAAATCAGCAGTTGATATGTATGTTTTGTTGATGTTTGCATTGCATTGCAAGTTCAGAGTTTTGACCAGTTTTTAGTTTTTAAGATAGTTTCTGTGTTTTTACACTTGTGTGTGTACGTATGTGGGTGTTTGGCAATGGACTTTATTCTCTAAACCATCACAAACACCAACTCAGTTTCTGTTGATTTCAGTGCCCATTTCATTTCATGTTTTTATATCAAGGTTTCAG
The DNA here is from genome assembly GCF_001515605.1 of Sinocyclocheilus anshuiensis. Taxonomy (NCBI): domain Eukaryota; kingdom Metazoa; phylum Chordata; class Actinopteri; order Cypriniformes; family Cyprinidae; genus Sinocyclocheilus; species Sinocyclocheilus anshuiensis. The sequence continues at coordinate 253,226 of NW_015540944.1, forward strand.
TAAGATAGGGAACTAATGTAGCTCTTTTCAACACACAAATGTGCATTTATTTTATATTTTATTTCATTTTATTTAGATTTTTTATTTGAAATATAAAGAGATAAAAAAAACAAGTGGAAAAAAATCTAGTGTTTTATAATTATATACAATTTTAGTTACTTTTATTTTATATAATACTATTAATATTATTTATTAATTAGTTTTAATTAATATTTGTAATGTTTTAGTTAAAGTTTTAGTCATTTTGTTGTGTTTTTGTCATTTTTATTAGTTGTTTTATATTTGTTTATATTTATATGTCTGTATAGTTATTTTTTATTTATTTATATTTAGGTATTTAATTTCAGTAAGTTGCCAAGGCAAAATTTCTTATTTTCGTTTAGTTTTTCAATCAAATCTGGCTCTCATTAAAATTTAATTTAATTAAAAAATTTTATTTTTTTTGCCTATTGTATCCAGTGGTTTTATTTTAATATACTTAATTACTATATTTTTTCCACTTATTCTAGACAGATACTGTGAACTATAGAGATCCCAGCGAATTCTGTTTCTGATTCCTCTTCACGATTGTGTTTCCTTGATTTTTAAGTGCTCTCCTGCCTAAATAATTGGCTCTATATACTACACAAAAACTTTATTAATTAAAAAAATATTATTAATTGCTTTATTATAACTGTGTAACCTAACATGATTTCTGTGAGTGAACTGACCGATTCAAATGATGACTCGAGTCTTCAAAAAAGATTTATCAAGAAGAACTTGTTCACAAGAGTCATTTGTTTGTGAATCAAACAAATGATCAACAGAGCCTTCCCTGAGGATGACGTGGTGAAATTGTTATTCTTAATTTTGACATTAATTTTTATTTTTACACCAGACATATATATCGGTTCAAAATATCGGTTATCGGTCTACTTGATCTGTAATAATCGGTATCAGCATCGGCCCTGAAAAACTGATCACACTGTATGTTTGTTGTTGAATGCAACTGAAAGATATCATTGTATTATGTTTCTGCATCTATTCTTTCTCTCATAACATTCAGACTGTTAACTCATAATTCAGATAAAACACAATCTCACATGCAGTGGTGCTGTAGATTTAATCATTAACCAAACTGAATGTCATTAAAGATAATTGTGTTGTAGTGTTTTTGTTATGGCTATTGGTTCCCATTGGCAGTATCTGTTTCTTTCTCTACTATCTCTCACATTTAGATCAACACCAATGGGTTTGTTGCCCTGGAGAAGCCAACAGGAGAATCCGAGTATCTGGGCAACATGCCGGCTGGTTTTGGGATGATCGCTGCTCTGCAGGGCGACCTGGACACCAGCGACGGAGTAGGAAAGGTGTTCTTCCGCCAGGACTCCAGTCCGGCTCTTCTACAGCAGGCGGCCGATCACATCAACAGAGCCTTCCCTGAGGATGACGTGGTGAACCCCATCAGCGCTGTGGTGGTCACATGGGTGGATGTGGCATCCCATCGGGCTGAGAGCAGAGGAGACGGACTGGAGCACACCGGAAGAGTGAGGTTCAGTTTATTTGTGGGCCGTTCACACATTTCAGCATGTATTTTTCATTGATGTATTGTTGGCCTTTTCTACTGCTGGTTGCCTTGCATTATTGGTAGGCTGCATAACACGCCATAGCTTTCGAGAATCAAATCATAGCATCTGCGTTCGGATATGTTTTGAGCCTAAGAAAAATGCATCATATCACAATTATCAAAGCATGTGTCAAACTCGCCTGCACTGCAAAAATCATATTCCTAACGAGTATTTTTGCCTGATTTTCCAGTTAAAATATCTCAAAATTCTAAAAACAAGTTAAATTAATTTTAACTTGTTTACAGCATAATTAAAGTAATTGCATATGATTTTAAGGCTTAATATAGGTTTTATTTTGAATATATTAATATAATGTATTTTACTGGGCCAGATCTTTTTTTTTTTTACTTCTTTTAAATATAAAATTTTGTTAAAAACAAGTGGAAAAAATCCAGAGTGTTTTTTTTAGTATAATTAATATACTATAACAGTTTTTTATTAATGTTTTGAATTTGTTTTTTTATATTGTGTTTTTATTTTAATTTTAGTTAAAATGTAGTCATTTTGTTGTCTTTTGACACTTTTATTAGTTTTGGTTTTATATATCTAGTTATATTTGTTATATTATATACTTGTTTAAAGCATATTTAAAGCATCATTTTTTTTTTATAATTTTGCACTGGCAGACCGTTTTAATTTCTTTTAAATATAAAAGAGTTAAAAACTACTGGGGGAAAAAATCATGTTTTATTTTAGTTTAATTAATATACTATTATCATTTTTATTAATATAAGTTATATGTAATATAAGTTTAGTTTTCATTTTTATATTTTGTTTTCATTTTAATTTTAGTTAACGTTTTAGTAAAAAAAAAATTTTTTTCATTTTTATTATTTTTACATTTTTTATATGTATTTATATTTAGCTTAGACTTAAAGCATAATTGCATCCTATTTTAAGGCTTCATAGGTTTTAAATGTGTAAATATATTTTCCACTGGAAGATCTTTTTTCACTTCTTTTAAATATAAAGAGTTAAAAACAAGTGAGGATAAATCCAGTGTATTTTAGTATGTTTAATATAATGTTTTTTAATTTTTATTCATATTTTGAATTGGTTTTTATTTTTTAGTTTTTGTTTTGAGTTTTGTTAATTTTTTTTGTTGTTGTTGTGTTTTTGCCTTTTTTTTTGTAATATTTATGTTTTAGTAAATTTAGTACTTAGTTTTTAGTACTTCAAGTTCTTTTCAATCAGATCACCGCTATTTATATGTCTGAATACTTTTTATTAATATTCAGTTTAAGTTTTGGTAATTTTAATACTTTTACTTGAACTACACAAAAAAGAGAAATGTTGCTTTGGCAACTAACTGAAATAAGTTCTGATGGCTTTATCATTGTATCTTGCTTTATGTGTGAATTATAAGAGTCATGGATTTAACTGATTGGATAAAATACACTTAATGAGTTAATAAATCCTGTTCTTTATCCTTATAGCGAAATACGTTTCAGCTGGTCATCGCTTCTCTGGAGACGATATCCTTTGCGATTCTTCTCTACCCGAGAGACGCGATGCAGTTCCAGAGCACCGGCAGCAGCTACTCGATGCACGCCGGCTTCAGCAAAGGAGAAAAGACCAACTTTTTCCTTTCGAAGAAGCAAGGACCGTACTATCGCATCACAGACGACACCGAGGCGTCTGTCAAGAAATTAGCTGAGTAAGTTTGGTTGCTGTTAGTGTTGGAGTTCACCTAAATGTAAATATTGTCATCATTTACTCACCCTAATGATGCTCCAAACCCAAATCTCTTTCTTTCTTCTGAAGCGACACTCCAAAATGGACCAAAAAACACCATAATTCTCCTTAAACTAATCATAGAAGTATAGTGCAGACAGTAGCTTTATGTAGAATGAGATTTGAGAGCTGCAATAGAGAATTGCAATGCATTATAACATATGAGTCGAATGAACTGCAAAAAAACATTTTCTTGATCTTGTGTTTTTGTCTTGTTTTCCATTACAAATATCTGACAATTCTTAAAGTGCCCCTATTATGCCATTTTTAAGGTTCCTGATATTGTTTTGTGAGTCTCCTACAATAGTTTTACATGCATATAAGGTAAAAAAAAAATGCTTTCGTTTTCTCAATATATGCATTTAATATCACCTCAGTTATCAATGATTCTCAAACGATTCGTTCGAAGCAGTTCTGAGATTCAGTCTCTCTAAACCCCTCCTTTCCATGAGCCTGCTCTGCTCTGATTGGTCAGATGGCCCGGTCTGTTGTGATTGGTCTACCGTGTACAGCGAGTGTCAGAGATGATACACTCATTGCAATAGTTCTGTATTTTGAACGCTCGATAGAAAATATAATCATCTATTATTTACCATACTCTCAGGTTGTGATTCAGTGGAGTCAGCTGGTCCAAATAAACTGGGTACGGATTCATCTTTCAAGAGCAAGTGTTTGTGAATCCCGCGTTGAACTCCCCGAGATTAGAGAAGCAGTCGTCAGTAAAATGACAAAAAAAAGTTTGGGGTTGTTCTGCTGTGATACAGTGGAGAAAATTAATTTTAACCACTGATTATTTGCAGCATCATCATTCCGAAGTGAAAATAAAACAAATTTACTTCCACAGCGTCTTCTCGACTTGATGTTTACCAAACGAACAAAATACAGAGTTTGAGGGCGGGGTCAAGTTGTTCACGGCCGGCCAATGTAGAACATAGATGGGCATTATGCAAATGCGTTACCGAAGAGGGATTCCAATTACTGAGACTATAACTTACTTGGGAGACTATAACTTTATTTATGATGCACTTTCGGCTTTACAGCTTTGCAGATCGTTTACATTCATATACAGCTACATTACAAACTGCATGAAAGGCAATATTTGAAATGCATAATAGGGGCACTTTAAACTAAGATACACTTACTTATTAAGCAAAAATACTTAAGATATTAAGTCTTGTTTTCTGAAAAAATGTTTCAAAATTAAGTGTTTATGCTTAATATGCATAATTCAAAAACAAAAACAAGCTTATTTTTATTACGCCAATATGCTCACTTAATTTTGACACATTTTCCTGAAAACAAAATTTAATATCTTAAGTATTTTTGTTTAACAAGTTAATGCATCTTGATTTAAGAAAGTTCTTAGTGATTTATGAATGCTTATTACAAATAATAAAGTATATTTAGGACAGCTAAAATATTTTCTTGAGATCTGCAAAAAATATATAGATATATTTTCTTCTGTATTTTTCTAATTTTCCTGTGTGTGTGTGTGTGTGTGTGTGTGTGTGTGTGTGTGTATATATATATATATAGTATATATAAACATTCAAGATACATTTATTAGACAAGCAAAATGACTTTAGATATTAAATCTTGTTTTCTGAAAAATGTGTTAAAAGTAAGTGAGTTTGATAAATAATACAAAATATATATTATTTAATTCAAGAACAACTTAATTCAGAAACAAAAACATGTTTATTTTTAATATCCCATTATCCCAGATTTTTAAGCATATATTCACTTAATTTTGATACATTTTTCAGAAAACAAGACTTGATATCTGAAGTAATTTTCCTTCTCAAGTAAATGTTCTTAAATCTTGATTTAATCATTTTTAGATATTTATAATGGAAGACAAAACATGACAAAATACTAAATGTGAAAAATCATTTTTTGCAGCTTGGCTACTTATATTGATTACTTCTTGTACTTTTTTGAAGCTTGACAGATGCAGTCACTATGAATTTTTGTCGTAAAGAAAATGTAATATGTAAATATAGTTCACAATTATGTTCCACGGAAATGAACAGCATAGTGGTTTGGAGCAACAAATAAGTTTCAGGAGAACTAATGACATTTTTGTGTCAGTGTACTTTGACCATGTTTTCCCATAATGCTGTTTGGATGTCTTTTCCAGGCAGACTAACTCCGGAAAGCGTGGCGTGTGGGTGTATGAAATAGGGTCGTTCCCTCACTTCACAGACGTCGCTCCTGGAGAAGTGCCGGATTTTCCTTTGGATTCCCAGCAGCACAGGAGCACAGGAAGCCACAGCCATCAACACCCGGTGTATCCTGACCTGGATGTAGTTTACCATCGTCCAGAACACCCTCCACCCATCCAGGTGCACACGGTTCAGTTCAGGCCTGAGCGACCGACAGTCGTGGAAATCGAAAATGAAGACAACATCGAGGTTGATGGTCAGCATGAGTGCTTTATTTACTACAGTAATGAACAACTTTGTACTTTTCTTGAGCCAAAACGATCTCTTTTTTTTGTCTTGTTCTTTGCATACAGTATTTACATACAACTCTGGTGAATGTGGTGGACAGAAATGCTCCAAATTTGGCGAATGTAGGAATTATCCGAGCGGACGATGCTGCCAGTGTGAACCTGGATACTACGGCAATGGAGTTCAGTGTGTATCTGACGGTAATGCCTCTATAATGGACTTCAGTTGTTACTGGTTTCATTTCTTTTATAGAAGTGTTTTCTAATGGTGGGTCATGATCACTGACAGCAGAGAAAAATAATAAATAATAATAAATATAGTAAATAATAGATACATTTAGAAACACATTAATGGTCACATGACTTGAAGATAAAACAAATGGTTAGTATTTATGATTTCAAAAGTATATATAGTATATACATATAAATATATATATGTGTGTGTGTACAGTATATATATAGTGCAAATAATAAAATGCACAATATTTAGTCTAATAGACTTCTCATGACATACATAAAAATGGTTAGTATTTATGATTTCAAAAGTATATATAGTATATACATATAAATATATATATATGTGTGTGTGTACAGTATATATATAGTGCAAATAATAAAATGCACAATATTTAGTCTAATAGACTTCTCATGACATACATAAAAAATATATTTTTGGTTGTTTTATTGTTATTTCTTATTATTTAAAAAAATATGTATTTATTTTAAATTTTTAATGATTTTTTTAAATCGCTTGTTTGTATTAAACCTTTTTTAATAAACCAAATATTTATAATTATGTTAAATATTTACATATAAATTTACGTTTTCTGATTAAATTAATTAGTAGCTTCCCATCAACTCCCAAAACCTTGTATTAGAATAAACAATGTTTCACATTGAATTTGTTGTTGACCTCAAAGACTGTCTCAATCGTATAGCGGGACAAAAAAATTAAGTGTTATTTGAATATAATATGACTAAAATTAATACATGTTCCATGTTGAGCTGGTGTGGAACACACATCTGCTGTTGTCCATCTTCAGTCTGTCTTACCTTAATCATATTGTTGAGCCCAAGCCAATTATGGTAATATTAATAGATTTCATGTTTGAAATCTGTTAAATTAAATTTTTGTTACTTTCATAGAATAAAGAGTTTTGGTACTGTGTTGGGTCCTGAGAAAAGCCACAGTTTTAATCATGTCTAATTTAGAAGTCATTATACCTGTGGCTTTTCTCAGGAGATTGGATTCTGAATGGTGTCTTTCACAGGTGTTCCTCAGAGGATGAACGGTAAAGTGAGCGGCAGGGTGTTCGTGGGAAACTTGCCGGTGCCCGTGGACTTCGCCAGTAACGATCTCCACTCGTATGTGGTGGTGAATGACGGCAGAGCGTATGTGGCCATCAGCGCCATTCCCCCGATCGTCGGCTTGTCTCTGCAGCCGCTGTCATCTGTCGGAGGAATCATCGGCTGGACGTTTGCACTTCAGCAGCCGGGCTTCAAGAACGGCTTCAGCATCATCGGTGAGATTTTCTGCAATTTCATACAGGGCTCCAGACTGCGACCAAATAGTCGCATTTTGCAACCATTTTTTCTGCCGGTGCGACTAAATTTTGTGAGCAGTAACTATAACCATGGCAGAAATAGTTGAATGTGTTCAGGGTTTGTACAATTCAAGCACTTTTCAATGACTTTCAAGCACTTCACACAGCTATTTCCAGCACTTTAAAGCTCTACAATATCCAATTTGAATGTTATTTTTAATGGGATGACCAAAATATACTTTAAACAAACACTTGTGTAAAATTAAAAAAATACGTTAAATCACCACTATAACCAGCAGATGGCAGCAGAGGAGCACTTAATGGCTTATAAGTCATTCATTTCTACTTGTTGCTTTATATTTTGAAATTATAAAATCACTATTATAAAATATCAAATCATCAAGAAATCTAATTTCGGCAGAGTTTTGCTCTTTTTTTGTGTATGAAGTAAGAAAAGTCACAAAGTGCCTTGAAAAACAAACTTTTCTTCGATTTGCGACTGAATCACACATAAAGAGCGCTTCTTTTATAATCACTGAAGTTGTCGGTCAGTTCAGTATAATACTATAGAGTAGAGTATATACATTTTCTATATAACAGTTAGATTTTGCACATGTTACTGTTGTTAATAAAAGTAAAAGTTAAAAAAAAAGTAAAAAGTGCTTTACTGTCAAATGTGTATAAACATGAAATAAACAAGAAATGAACGTGTAATATTATTAGTAACTGCACTTATTAATGCAAAACAAGTATAATACTATAGAGTAGAGTATATACATTTTCTATATAAAAGTTAGATTTTGCACGTTACTGTTGTTAATAAAATTAAAAGTAAAAAAAAAAGTAAAAAGTGCTTTACTGTCAAATGTGTATAAACATGAAATAAACAAGAAATGAACGTGTAATATTATTAGTAACTGCACTTATTAATGCAAAACAATAGTAATTTAATGAATAAATTAAATTATCTTTTTTTTTTCAATACTCTCACACACCAACCCCTTAGTGCTACCAAATCTGCTCCTGACGCCACCATCTGTAGAAATAGTGGCGCTTGTGCCACTGCTCTCAAACGTTAGTCTGGAGCCCTGTCATATAGTGAGCAGTCTTTGATAAGATCCATCTGACTTTACATTTTTAAAGGTTATATCAAATAAAAAAAAATGTAAAGGAAATCTTATTTAGCTCAGGGTTAGTATGGTTTACTAAAACTGAAAATAAAAATAAACTAAAAAAGTTTTTTTCCCCCTAAAACATCTTCATTATTTGAAACAAAATAAACGTTAACTGAAACATATCACACTGAAAAATAAAATATAAAAAGCTTATTTCAATCAAATAAAAAAAAATGTAAAGTAAATCTTATTTAGCTCAGGGTTAGTATGGTTTACTAAAACTGAAAATAAAAATAAACTAAAAAAGTTTTTTGCCCCTAAAACATCTTCATTATTTGAAACAAAATAAACGTTAACTGAAACATATCACACTGAAAAATAAAATATAAAAAGCTTATTTCATCTAGCTGTCAAGGCAGCATTTCCCATTTTAATTGAGTTTAACTCGGTGCAGTAAAATAACTAAAACTACAACTGTAATAAAATCAATAAAAATATATACTGTAGACATATATAAAAGTAACAAAAACTGCTAAAATAGACAAAAGCACACAACAAAATTACTCAAACTTAAAATATAAAAATAAAAACTATTAATCAAACATCTAAATATTAATAAAAACTATATAATATTATCTCAATGATACTAAAACAACATTGATTTAGATCGGGGTTAAAAAATGCGGTAAAAAAAACGTAAAAATAAACAAGAACAAGATTAAACTTAATAAATACATTTAAAAATGGATTAAAATAAATGCAATAAATAAATCATCTTAACAGTACAGTACTATAGTGAGTTGAATCAAAATATTTTCCAAATTTTTAATACATATTTATAATATAAATGATAAATATGTATAAAGATGCCTATATATTTTAGGATTGGTGGTCCATAGCATCTAAAGCATTAAAAAAAAACTGATTTGGATAGCTAGATGTATTTCTTTCATAGTTCAGTATTTCCTGAATCGTCATCGTTTATCCTCTTATTTTCTATTATGACATGCAGATGAAAACATTCACTACTGGCTGTATAGTAGTATTAGTAATGCTATTCTTTGTAATTTCAGTCCCCCTTTTTTCTAAACCACCTGTCATATAGAGATTTTTTAGAGTATTTTCACCATCCAATCAATTGCCAATTGATAAAATCCTGCAATACTTTTTTCTCTTGCTTTAATCATAAATGCATTGCAGATGTAAGATTAGATGTGAACAATTTTCACAGCAGTTATTTGGGTGTAAAAGTGCTTAAACATTTATTGAAGGAGTGATTGATGCATAGGAAGCTGTTAGATGGGTTGTGAGGGTGCAGAAAGAGCCAGAATAGAGCAAGTATTTCTTGCAACAAACCATCCTTTTAAAAACAATGTGTGTCTGCTTTGACGCATCAGTTTGATTTGTTTGCTGTGCAGTGTTACAGTTTGTTTGATGGAAATCCAGCCTCACACTCCCTCTTTCACCGGTCTGTCAGGCGGAGAGTTCAAACGTCAGGCTGATGTGACCTTCCAGCCGGGCGGGGAACGGTTGACCATCTTTCAGGAGTTCAAAGGCATTGATGAGCACGACCACCTGATGGTTGACACCAGACTTGAAGGAAAAATTCCTGAGGTTCCTCGGGGAGCCACAGTTCAGATCGATGCCTACACAGAGATCTACCAGTACAGCACCAACTGTGAGTCAAACCATCATATAAATATATTCTCAAATAAAACAATGATGAGTTTGTATGATAAAACAATAATGAGTATGCATGATAAAACAGGCATGAGTATGTATGATAAGACAATAATGAGTGTGCATGATAAAACAATAACGAGTATGCATAATAAAACAACAATGTATGCAAGAATAAAACATGCATGATTATGCATGAGTATGCGTTATAAAATATATATGAGTATGTATGAGTATTCATTATAAAACATGCATAAGTTTGCATTATAAAACATGTATGAGTATGTATGAGAATGGATAAAGCATGCATGTGTATGCATAATAATACATGCATAAGAATGCATTATAAAACATGCACAGTATGTATGCATATGCATTATAAAACATGCTTGAGTATATATGAATATGCATTATAAAATATATATGAGTATGTATGAGTATTCATTATAAAACATGCATAAGTATGCATTATAAAACATGCACAGTATGTATGCATATGCATCATAAAACATGCTTGAGTATATATGAATATGCATTATAAAATATATATGAGTATGTATGAGTATTCATTATAAAACATGCATAAGTATGCATTATAAAACATGCACAGTATGTATGCATATGCATCATAAAACATGCTTGAGTATATATGAATATGCATTATAAAATATATATGAGTATGTATAAGTATTCATCATAAAACATGCATGAGTATGTATGAGGATGCATAATAAAACATGCATAAGAATGCATTATAAAACATGCATAGTATGTATGCATATGCATCATAAAACATACTTGAGTAAATATGTATTATAAAATGTATATGAGCACGTAGGCATATTCATTATAGTACATGCATATGTATGCATTATAAAACATGTCTAAGTATGTATGAGTATTCATTATAAAACGTGTGCGTATGTGTATGCATCATAAAACATGCATGAGTATGTATGATTATGGATGATAAAGCATGCATGAGTATGTATGGATATGCATAATAAAACATGCTTGAGTATATATGAATATGCATTATAAAATATATATGAGTATGTATGAGTATTCATTATAAAACATGCATAAGTTTGCATTATAAAACATGTATGAGTATGTATGAGAATGGATAAAGCATGCATGTGTATGCATAATAATACATGCATAAGAATGCATTATAAAACATGCACAGTATGTATGCATATGCATTATAAAACATGCTTGATTATATATGAATATGCATTATAAAATATATATGAGTATGTATGAGTATTCATTATAAAACATGCATAAGTTTGCATTATAAAACATGTATGAGTATGTATGAGAATGGATAAAGCATGCATGTGTATGCATAATAATACATGCATAAGAATGCATTATAAAACATGCACAGTATGTATGCATATGCATCATAAAACATGCTTGAGTATATATGAATATGCATTATAAAATATATATGAGTATGTATAAGTATTCATCATAAAACATGCATGAGTATGTATGAGGATGCATAATAAAACATGCATAAGAATGCATTATAAAACATGCATAGTATGTATGCATATGCATCATAAAACATACTTGAGTAAATATGTATTATAAAATGTATATGAGCACGTAGGCATATTCATTATAGTACATGCATATGTATGCATTATAAAACATGTCTAAGTATGTATGAGTATTCATTATAAAACGTGTGCGTATGTGTATGCATCATAAAACATGCATGAGTATGTATGATTATGGATGATAAAGCATGCATGAGTATGTATGGATATGCATAATAAAACATGCTTGAGTATATATGAATATGCATTATAAAATATATATGAGTATGTATGAGTATTCATTATACAACATGCATAAGTATGCATTGTAAAACATGTATGTATTCATCATAAAACATGCATTATTTCTTTGTATGAGTATGCATTATAAAATGTGTGCATATGTGTATGTATGATAAAACATGCATGAATATGTGTAAGTACAAATGATAAAACATGCATGAGTATGCTTTAGTATGGATCATAAAACATGCATGAGTATGTATGAGTATACATAATAAAACAGACATGAGTATGTATAATAAAACATGCATGAGTATGCATGATAAAACATGCATGAGGATGCAGAAAGTATGCATATAAAGTATCATGCTTTGTATTTAAATCCTATTATGAAACCTATTGACTCATGTGTGTCTCTTCTGTCAGTGATCACCGCTTCATCCACACGGGAGTATGTGATCAATCTACAGGACGGTTCGACCCAAAGCCGAAGCTACAAATTCAAAGAGACCATCACTTTTCGGGGCTGCCAGCACGATGAAGCTGTCAGAGCTGTGCCGTCCACACAGATGCTCAGCGTCGACCAAGTGTTCGTCATGTACGATATGGGCGAACAGCTCTTGCGTTACGCCATGACTAACAAGATTGGAGACGTCAACGGTGAGGGCAGATCTGGAAAAATATTTTCCCTAGGGCTGCACGATGAATAGTATTTTAATCATGACCACGATTTCTGCTTCCCTCAATTAATTAAACATAATTTGACTTATTTATCCTGGAAATGTTTCAATTGACATTTGCATTATCGTGCATTGGTAACAATCCTCCACGAGCTTTCATGCTTGCAGTTGCCAGATGTTAAATTGATACATTTTTCTGCCAAGAGTTTTACTTACTCTTACCAATCTGGCAACCATGAACCAGAATTGTGAGACATAAACTCAGAATTGTGAGTTATAAACTCAACTGGGAGATATAAACTCTCAATTGTGTTATATAAACTCAGAATTGCAAGATATCAACCCAGAATTGTGAGGGAAAAAAATCAGAGTGGCAAGAAGTACATTTAGAAATACAAGATATGCAATTACTTTTGTTATTCTTTTTATTCTGCAGCTTAAGTGTTCTTCCATACTTCAACCATTATCATGCAGCACTCATTTTTCTTTTAATGTATTTTCATCATCTGGGGAAGTAATAACGGGTTCGTATACCACATCTGCAGGTGGACAAACGGAAGAAAACGCCTGCTTCACTGGCAGACACGGCTGCGACACTAACGCCATCTGCAAACCCGGACAAGGAAACCAGTTCACATGCGAATGTGCCGCGGGCTTTACTGGAGACGGACGTGCTTGCTCTGGTACCATTAGATATTTTGCATAATTAAATCAATCCTCAGTCCATCGTTGCAATTAAAACCATATCCTATTTCATTACCCTCTTAAAAAGGCCACTAATCTGCTTCCTTCTGAAGGGAAATCGATTTTTGTCCATGAAAGTACAGTTTCCTAAGGGGGTCGTTTCCAAAGAAATCTGTCAAAATTGTCTGAATATTCCCCCAGACCTCTAAGGATGTGACCCATCCCTTGATGCTTAAAGGAAATTACACATAAATTGGAAAGATGTTATCTTAAAAAGCTGTAATTATGAGAGTCGTTAGTAATCCATGGGAATGTGACTGAGGAAGTCTTTTTGTTTACGATTGCATTAAAGCAGTTCGTCTCTGTCTGAAAACGCTTGTGGAAATCCTCAGGATTGGTCTGCTTCTCTTTTCTCATCAGACATCGATGAGTGCAGGGAAACCCCTCAGATCTGCGGGCCGAACGCCGTCTGCAATAATCACCCGGGAACATTTCGCTGCGAGTGTCGGGACGGATTCCAGTTCGCCAGCGACGGACAGACATGTGTTGGTACGTCAGAGTCTCACGAGTCACTATGTGTTTATGTCTGCTTGTATTCGTCACCGTTATTTGTTGACAAAATCCCCCTGCCATTTAGATGATTCAGTTAAATACTGTCGGTTTCCATCATAAAATGTCTAAAATCTAAAGAAACCATAAGACTTCATTTTCATGGGAGAAGTTTAGAAACTGACATCACGCTCCTTGTTTAGTCTGGTCTTCAGTAAGAAAAAGATCTTTAAAATCTCAGTTGCTTTTCCAAGTCACGATTGAGATTAAATGGAAAGCAAATGGAGATTTGAGACAAAATCTCTGGCCTCTAATGTTGCTAAGAAAAAAAAAGACCCTAGGAGAAATTCCCTCATGGCTCATTTGAAGCACATTGTTTATAATTTCAGTCAGCATATTTATTATTAAAACATAATACAATTATTTAATTTTTAAATGTATTCATTATTTAAATTTAATGAATATTTGGCATTGAAATTTAATAAATGTAGAATGTTATTTTAATAAATGTATGTATTAAATATATTTATTAAAGTGCCCTTATTATGCCTTTTCGAATATTACCTTTCATGCAGTGTGTCATGTAGCTGTATGTGAACATAAACTATCTGCAAAGTTGTGAAGCCGACAGTGCACGATAAATAAAGTTATTGTCTATCAAATAAAAGAGTCGGCTCACAATCGCCTAAACGAGTCGTCAGGAATTCGAATCTAATTCTGTTACGGCTCTACGTCACGAAGTAACACATTCGCATAATGTCTGCCCACGTTCTATGTCGCCCACTTGCCCGCCCACAAACAGTAAAATTTCCGTGTGGTTAACATCATGTCGAGAAGATGCTGTATCCTACGCTGTGAGAGTAAATTTGTTTCATCACATCTTATAATTACCACTACAACTTGTTAACACTTGACACTTACCACTGAGAAACGTCCTGCTCCAGTCGTGCTTGCGAATCAGTCTCTTGTCGATCAGCCACTTCAACCGTTTTATCTCTTTTGTGATGTATCATTGCTGCAGGGATATTCAGACTCTTGTCTGTTTGACATCAGTTAGATGGGGGAAGTCGTGGCCTAATGGTTAGAGAGTTGGACTCGTAACCCAAAGGTTGCGGGTTCGAGTCTCGTACCGGCAGGGATTGTAGGTGGGGGGAGTGAATGTACAGCGCTCTCTCCCACCTTCAATACCACGACTGAGGTGCCCTTGAGCAAGGCACCGAACCCCCAACTGCTCCCCGGGTGCTGCAGCATAAATGGCTGCCCACTGCTCCGGGTGTGTGTTCACGGTGTGTGTGTGTTCACTGCTGTGTGTGTGCACTTTGGATGGGATAAATGCAGAGCACTAATTCTGAGTATGGGTAACCATACTTGGCCACATGTCACGTCACTTTCACTTTCACACTTTCATTATAATGGTAATGGTTTTATTTAATCATGTTCTTTAATCGGTTGTGCTGTGTTGTAGAGGTGCAGCGTCCCGTGGACCCGTGTCGCATCGGCACTCATGACTGTGACGTCCCTGAACGCGCTCGCTGCAGCTACACCGGAGGATCGTCCTACATCTGCACCTGCCTGCCGGGATTCATGGGAGATGGACGCAGCTGTCAGGGTGGGTCTCTACCGCTCTATCGCAGACATGCTTTCATTTATACGATTTATTAGACGAATACACACCATTTTAATGTCCACCAGGCTAATTTATTATTATTTATTTGGTCATTATTGGCTAATTAATTTTCCTGATTGATTAATAGAAGCAGTCATTCTGCCTAGTTTCAATTCAACAGTCTGGTCAATGGATAGTGCTTTTTGATAGTTTTAATATTAATATTTTAATTTCATTTGAATACAGCAATTTTGTCTTAAAATCTTTGTTGTTATTAAATTGCATTTGTTTATTGGCCACTACTGTAAATGCAAGATTTTTTTTACATCTGCACATCTTCAGTAGTTATCAGAAAAATATGTGGCTGAGCACTTTACATTGGCTGTAAATGATTTGACATGAAGTTAATGGATTTGACCTCAGTCTGATTATTAGCCGAGAGGGAAAACAGACACACAGTTGTGATCAGCTTTCATTTCTGTTTCCCATCACTCCTGCACAACTCATTCATTTTTCAGTATTTTTGCACTTGCTTTACTTACACATTTAACTTCATTAATATGTAGTTTTATTTATTATTTAAATGTAATACATTTGTTTAAAGGGGTCCTATTATGCGTTTTCACTTTTTCAACTTTAGTTAGTCTGAAAAGTTGCTTTTTGAGCTTAAAAAAGATCTGCAAAGTTACAAAGCTCAAAGTCCACTTCAAAAGGAGATATTTTATTAAACAGAAATCACTTTTCAAAAACTACAACGAATGACTCGATTGGACTACAACGCATATTTTCCAGGATTTGTGATATCAGAAATATCGACAAATGGGAGACCTGGTTGAGCTGCACTAGAGAAGGCAACGAGTGTTATCACTATGTCTAAATGTATTTATTATTTAAATAGTATAAATGTATTATTTAATTTATTTATTTACTTTCTATCATTTAAATTTATGTATTAAATGTATTAAACATTTAACTGTGCTTAATTTTCATTTAAATGCAACATTTTTTTTAATTTTCTTTCTTTCCATCATACAAAGCACTGCGAATGACATTATAAAATCAAAAACAGCTGTAGAAAATAAAATGTAAAGCATTTTGCATACATTTTTTTTGGAAAACATTAATATATATTAGTGGGATTTTCTTATTTTGAAAACATTTTACATAATTCTTTGCAAAACATTTTTTAAAATGTAATTGGTATGTTTTGTTTGTTTGTTTCTCTCTTTCAGACATAGACGAGTGTCAGGTGAATCAGTGTCATGAAAATGCCGTCTGCTTCAACACACCTGGATCTTTCACCTGTCAGTGTAACCCTGGTTTCTATGGCGATGGTTTCCACTGCTCTACAGGTAGACTTCAGCTGTAAATGAACATCAGTTGTGTCTTTTGTTTTCGTAACTGTGCTCATTCTTCTCATTTACTCAGACCCATAACCTTCACAAACAGCTTTGCTGGTTTATTCATAGTTCTGGTAAATACCACTAAAGCCATTTCTGGCATATTTGGAGAATTTCATTTGGTTTTTGGACAGTGTGGTTTGGAGAATATTTGTGCATCATTGCATAAGCATCCAGCCTTCAGAAACCCTACAGTATTACAAGGTTTTAAGTAGACTCCAGCACATTATGCTGTTATTTAGGAACCTTTTTGCCCACAGTTCATGCCACAAACCGTATCAGTCGTTCTAATGACAGACGACCCTCGACTCTTTAAATAATACAACGTGACCTGACCTCTTGACCCCTGAGTTATGTCAAGGCTTAACCCTGCCGGCATGAATAGCGGCTCGACAGCTGCGTGTCTGCTGGGAACTGGCCAGTTGCTTTGGTTTCTCAGAGTTTTAGCCCCATTAAATCAATATTGGTGAATTTAATTACTTTTAGTCCCATGTTTCGGAGCTTGAAGGTCATATATGTAGTAGTGTTCTCCTTAACCTGCCAAAATAAACTTTTAGCAGAACAATACTGGTCAAAAGTTTGGAATAATTTAGTAAATAATTAAATAATTATTTAAATAATTAATTAAGATTATTTTTTTATACATACGTATATATTTTTGGAAGAAGCCTGTTCTGCTCACCAAGGCTGCATTTATTTGATCAAAATACAGTAAAAACTGTTATACTGTGAAATATTATTATTGCAATTTAAAATAACTGTTTTCTATGTGAATATATTGTAAAATGTAATATATTTCTGTGATCAAAGCTGTATTTTCAGCATCATTACTCCAGTCTTCAGTGTAACATCATCCTTCAGAAAATTCAACTTTGCATCACAGGAATAAATTACACATTCAAATATATTCAAATTGAAAACAGTTATATTAAATAAAAACATTTGCCCCCCCCCCCAAAAAACCTTCTAAATGAAGTTTATCTTAAATATAATTTCTTGTCTCTTTATATCTGATTTTGGCGTGATTTTTGATGTTATATATACAATATATATATATATATATATGTGTATATGTGTGTGTGTGTATATTCATACTCATACTCTTCCAATTTATATCCAATAAAATACTCTCTAAATTAAGTTTGTTTTAAATATAGCACTCATTTTTTAATGCAAAATGTAATTTCTTTTTATGCAAAATATGACCTGAATAGTCTTGAAAGCTTTTCCTGAGATTTACCTTAATAATTAAAAACAGAAACCGTGGAGCGTGACATCATATTCTGGTTCAGACCGAAATAATTTTTCATGTTTTAAAGTCTAGTTTGAGCAGCCTGTATTGCCTGAGGCATGTTTGTCTTCGGTGTGTCATGTCGATTATGAGCGCTGTCATGATTGTGGTAGTAATGGGATTGATTAGTGTGCAGAGAGTTGAGTTTTGTTGTTGGAGCCTGATTTGCTTTCCAGGGACTGATGTAATGTACCGCAGCAGCTCACATGAGCATATCTGTCTCCGATTTAAACCCAGAGCTGTAGCATTGATTGATTTTCAGTGGAAACACGGGAAATTCTCAGAAAGAGATGAAGTTTGATCCTGGATCTGTTGACAGTCTGCATAAGCTGAGGGGTCAAGGTTTGACTGGTTAACTTTAGCATTCAGCCTCTGCTGGTTGATGTTGCAAATACTTTTCACATACATGTGGGTCAGTCGCTTTTCATGTTAGCCAGATATTCTCTAACCTGCAAATAAAAGTCAAAAGTCTGGCTGTGTAAAATACAACAGCATGAGCAGGTATGCAACAAATGCATACTAATAACAGGCTTATGTGCTTTTTAACAATGTAAAGCCTATGCATATGAAAAAAAAAAAGCCTAAAGCATATGAACGAACAGTTTGATTTTTTTTTAATGGAACATATTATTGAACCTTTAGACAAAATATTTGTAAAAAATCACGTTTTGAAAATTTTGTTGAGTATCATATTTGATTCATCAGGCTTTTATGGCTCATATAGTCTGATAGAGTGAGAATATGGAAGAAAAAAAAGCTCAATTTATTTCAGAGACTCAAACTGAACAAAAACATGCAATTTTGGTGCACATGCTAATATTTATGACCACAAAGTGTAATGTGAATCAATGAGATCTTTATAACAGTACAGCAGATACTTACATAAAATGATATAAATATCAGTCGTCGCTCTGTATCTCCAATAATATGTCTTACTTAGTAAGATGAGATTTAAACGATCCAAGCATATAATGCAATGCAATCCAATGATGATTGAGAGATGAACAAATAAACGCTCCTCAAAATCTTGATGATCATATTTGAGACTCAGATTTTAAAATGACTTTTCATGGAGAATCAAGTGAAGCTGCTTCAGTCCAGCAAGTGTTCATCTTGAAATATTACTAACAATATCAATAGTTATTCTTACATTTACCTTATTAAATCAGTAAAGTTTTGACAGCAAAAAGACACGTGAAGCGTGAGCTGAAGGTGGACGTTTGTACAATTATACTAAAAGAGCTTTTACTTGCTAAAAAAACCTCTAAACTATCAATCAGAGATGGAAGGCATGATTGTGTGCGACAGGTTTAACAGCAAAGTTTGCACATCAAATATGATACAGTAGGTAGGCTTTATAGGGTTAACTGTGTGTGTATTTGTATCCGTGCAGAACGTGAGAAGACGCGCTGCCAGCTGCATAGAGAGAGCGTTCTGGGCGCTGGGCCCCGCGGCCCCCGTCCTGTGCCTGGTCAGTTTGTGCCGACGTGTGATGCCCAGGGCGAGTACGACCCCATGCAGTGTCACGCCAGCATTGGACAGTGCTGGTGCGTGGACCGCGATGGGCTGGAGATCTCTGGGACACGAACGGGACCCGGACGCTTTCCTGAGTGTGAGTCCTACACATGCTTTACTCATTAAGACTCTGTTCTGAAACCCAGTCAGCTGCTTTGTTGTCTACAGAGACGACTGCCTTATAAGACAGCAGACTAACTGAAACGAGAATCATGAGTGACTCATTTGGAAATCTTGTTGCAATATTCTTGTAAGCATAAAAATACATAAGACACACATGTTGCTTGTTGCAATGCATTCTGGAAGGACGCATGTATTCTGCCTGCCTTGTGTCAGGAGCAGGATAGCTGAGGTTCACAACCTTTTAGACTCCAAGGCCGTACTAATTTTTTCTATACTTTTGAAAGAAGTCTCTTCTGCTCAGCAAGGCTCTATTTATTTGGTCAAAAATACAGTACAAATAGTAATATTGTGAAATATTATTACAATTTAAAATCGCTGTTTTCAAAGTTTGGGTTTAGTAAGATTTATAATGTGTTTTAAAGAAATCTCGTCTGTTCATCAGGGCTGCATTTATTTGATCAGAAATACAGAAAAAAAAACAGTAAAATTCTGAAATATTATTGCAATTTTAAAATAATGGTTTTCTATTTTAATATACTTTAAAATTATTATTTTTTTTCTGTGATCAAAGCTGTATTTTCAGCATCATTACTCCAGTCTTCAGTGTCACATGATCTTCAGAAATCATTCTAATATGCTGATTTATTATCAATATTGCAAACAATTTTGCTGCTTAATATTTTTTTGGAACCTGTGATACTTTTTTCAGGCAACAACAACATTGATAATAAATCAGCATATTAGAATGATTTCTTCTTTCATGTGACACTGAAGACTGGAGTAATGATGCTGAAAATACAGCTTTAATAACAGGAATAAATTACATTTTAAAGTATATTAAAATAGAAAACCATTATTTTAAAATTGCAATAATATTTCAGAATTGTAGTTTTTTCTGTATTTCTG
Source organism: Sinocyclocheilus anshuiensis (assembly GCF_001515605.1). Lineage (NCBI taxonomy): Eukaryota > Metazoa > Chordata > Actinopteri > Cypriniformes > Cyprinidae > Sinocyclocheilus > Sinocyclocheilus anshuiensis. The sequence goes on from NW_015540944.1 coordinate 273,905, forward strand.
ATCAAATAAATGCAGCCTTGATGAACAGAAGAGACTTCTTTAAAACATGTTACAAATCTTACTAAACCCAAACTTTTGAACAGCAGTGTGTGTGAATATATTGTAAAATGTAATTGATTTCTGTGATCAAAGCTGAATTTTCAGCATCATTACTCCAGTCTTCAGTGTGTTACGACAAACGATACTCCTGATGAAACAAACTGAACAACTAACACAGGTTTTAATTTTTGATCATCCGTCGTAACAGCAATAACTTTCCTTACGTGATGCGATCAACGTGGGAGTCAGTCCTAACCAAAATGATTGGATGGAAGTGTGTGTGTGTGTGTGTGTGTGTCAGCTACTAAATGCCCAGAGAGAAGCCACTCACCTGCAGCCATCCGTCTTCACTCTGTCCGAGTTTGTGGTCCAGCACAAGTGTGGATATAGTGTTCTATAACTTTAACTTTCATAAAACACAGTGATGGTGATATCATATAGGTGTTATCATTTCAAAAATTTCCATGACTTTTCCAGGTCTAGAAACGACACTTTTAAAATTCTTTCATGTGTCTACATTTTTCAAGACCTTCCCTGTGAACAGAGTAGGGAGGAAATAACATGTTAACAGTACCTACATAGGCAGCTCATTAGGTTTTGGAACAAAGCCACTGCCACAGCTGATGTAACTACACTTACATAACAACATATGACATAAATGCCAAGTTTTGTACTGTAATTCACTAATAGGTCATTGACCATTTTACTTTACATGGAGGTGGTGAATTGACATAGTCATATGAGTTTATTATAAATGAAGTCATTTATATTCATGCATCTTCTGTTCTTCAGGTCCTGGTCATGATGTGCCCGGCCCGATTAGACCGACACCTGATCCTAACGTCAGTCCTTTGCCTCCTGGTAGTCAAATCCTCTTCGCCCAGAGCGGGAAGATTGAGTATATTCCTCTGGAAGGTCACAACCTGAAGAAGAACAAAGCCAAGACTGCACTGCACCTCCCGGTAAAGATAATTTACACTAATGCACGAAAGTAAACCACATGCATGTTGGTTATGAATTGTTATGAAGTGTCTTAGGCCGAATCACTCACAAAATTGTGTTATGCTCTGTAGATTCATCCAGAGGTCTTTGCTCTGATTTATTCCCTGCTGTTTTGAAGCTCTGGAATACATTAATGCAGAGCCTGTTTAGTAATGTTAGTAACTACAGAGCACACATGTCATTGTGGTTTGTGTTCTGCTCGTAGTTCATCTCTCTCGGTTCAATTGTTTATAACACCGAGCCAGAGAACTGCTGGGGGCTCGCTGGGGAATTTTAGGATTGCTTAACTTTGTTTTTCTTGGAAATATTAGTGTGAGAGAAATTGTGTTTATCAGAGTCATATGCTGCCTCTGCTGATTACATAACCTCCATCGGCCTTTAACCGTAAGAATGTGAGGAAGGATTCCAGGAGAAACACAGCAGAATGTTTACAAAAGACAATGATGTTAACACGTGTTTTCTCCAGACGCCCTCGACTAAACTGTTACTTAAGTATAAAAATGTACAATTTTTTTATGTTTTTGAAAGAAGTAGCTTCTGCTCACCAGGGCTGCATTTGCATGGTCAAAAATACAGTAAAAACTGTGAAATATGTTTACTATTTAAAATAACTGTTTTCTAAGTAAATATACTTTAAATTTCTGTGATGCGCAGCTGTATTTCCAGCATCATTACTCCAGTCTTCAGTGTCACATGATCTTCAGAAATCATTCTAATATGCTGATTTGCTGCTCAAGAAACATTTCTGATTATCATCAATGTTGAAAACAGTTGTGCTGCTTCATATTTTTGTGGAAACTGTGATACATTTTATTTTTCAGGATTCTTTGATGAACAAAGTTCAAAAGAACAACATTATTTTGAAATAGAAATTTTTTATAGCATTATAAATGTCTTTACTGTCACTTTTGATTTGATTCTTTCAAAAAATTATTGCCGACCCAAAACTTTTCAATGGTAAATATTATGGTTTCTCACTATTTCTAATTCTATTGCCAATTGATTGTGTTTAGCTAGACATGCAGCGTATGCACGTGGTTTATATTTTCATCTATGGACTCCTGAAATGGACTTTTAGGTCTATTGTGTGCAGTATTGTGGGAAATCATAAATCTGAATGAATCTTCATCCCATCTGCTCTTAGTTACTGCTCACATGCTAACATTTACTGTAATGACTAACATCAGTGAAGCTTATTAACCAAGGGAAAATTCAACCATGCTTTAGTAACAAAACTGGCCTGAGAGTCATTTGACTCACTCAGATTCTGGATGTGTGGTTTCATGTCTTGTCTAGACAGCCAGTCACAGACAGACAGATTTAATGCCTGAAGGCGGCTGTCATCATCTTAAACAGTTCCATGCATGTTTGTGAGTCTTTTCTATTGTTTTTGCAGGAGAAAGTGGTGATTGGAATTGGTTTTGACTGTGTGGAGAAGATGGTGTATTGGACAGATATCAGCACACCTGCCATTAGCAAAGCTAGTCTACAAGGAGGAGAACCAGTCCACATCATTAAATCAGGTAGAGTCAGTTTTAACCAATAGTTCATCCAAAAATGACTCATTGCATCGTTCCATACTTATTCACCATCTTCTGTGGATCACAAAAGATCAGTTTTGATTTTCATGATTACACTGATTTTCATACTGATTTTTGTGTCAGATATCGGCAGTCCTGAAGGCATCGCTATCGACCATTTGGGCAGAAACATGTTCTGGACAGACTCCATGAAGGACAGAATTGAAGTTTCCTCATTAGACGGATCCCAGCGCCGTGTCTTGATTAACACAGACCTGGTTAACCCAAGAGCCATCCTCACCGATCCCACCAATGGGTGTGTGACTAACTAGAAACAACCAGGGTTTAAAATTAACAACAAGTGATTTGACAAGTAAAGATAGTTGGATAGAAATGCAACATAATACATCTTTAAATAAATAAGATTTATAAGAATTAATTATGATAATCTGATGCTTATAAGTGATGTGATTCAGTAATAAAGGCTTTTTTACACATGCCAAATTTACACAACAAAGGTGGCACAGAAGCGCTTCTGAAGTGGCATGTAAAGTATTTTTACACAGATCGATTAATGCTGCTCAAAGGTGGCATAAATGCATTGACACAACAATTACAACTGTATACTTTGATACTAGGGGCTGAGGTGGGTCAGAGCAGGCATAATTTAATCTGGCTTTTATGCAGCATTGCATTTTTACACTAAATTTTGAGCAGGCACTGAGCAGTCTTAACTCGGTTGTGTAAAGACACCTACAGATGAATTAAGGCTGCTCTGTGCCAGCTCACAATTGTGTGTACAGACATAATGCTGCATAAAAGCCAGACTAAATTATGCCTGCTCTGACCCTAGTATCAATATATAGTTGAAATTGCTGTGTAAATGCATTTATGCCACCTCTGAGCAGCATTAAACAGTCTGTGTAAAGGCATGTAAATGCCAGTTCAGAAGCGCTTCTGTGCCACCTTTGCTGTGTAATGCCAAATTTACACTTCAAAGGTGGCACAGAATCGCTTCTGAAGTGGCATATAAAGTATTTTTACACAGATCGATTAATGCTGCTCAGAGGTGGCATAAATGCATTGACACAACAATCACAAATATATACTGTGATGCTAGGGGCTAAGGTGGGTCAGAGCAGGCATAATTTAGTCTGGCCTTTATGCGGCATTATGTCTTGAATATTGAGCAGGCACTGAGCAGCCTCAGCTTGGCTATGTAAACATGCCTAATAAATGAGTTAAGGCTGCTTTGTGCCAGCTCAAAATTTTATGTAAATACATAATTCTGCATAAAAGCCAGACTAAATTATACCTGCGCTGTCCCTAGTATCAAAATATTGCTGTGTAAATGCATTTATGCCGCCTCTGAGCAGCATTAAAAGAGTCTGTGAAAGTCACAAAAATGCCAGTTCGGAAACGCTTCTGTGCCGGATTTTGCTGTGAAATGCCAAATTTACTCTGCAGAGGAGGAAAATACACTTATGCCACCTCTGAGCTGCATTAAAACATTGTGTAAAGACAAATAAATGCCAGTTTAGAAGCGCTTCTGTGCCACCTTTGCTGTGTAATGCCAAATTTACTCTGCAAAGGTGTCACAGAAGCGCTTCTGAAGTGGCATTTAAGTATTTTATTTACACAGATCGATTAATGCTGCTCTGAGGTGGCATAAATGCACTTTTATACTGTGATAGTAGAGGTTAAAGTGGGACAGAGCAGGCATAATCTAATCTGGCTTTAATGTGGCATTATGTCTTTAAACTGAATTTCGAGCAGGCACTGTGCAGCCTTAATTAGGCTGTGAAAAGATTTGGCATAAATAATGTAAATACAGTTTCATGGCTGATATTTATGCATTTCCTCATTTCACCTGCATTAGTTTTAGACCATGATTACAGTTTTGTTTATATACTCATATATAAAACCATGTTTATACTCATTCTTGGCATTAAGAATTTGAGTGCTTACCAAAGTACCTTTCATTTCTGCAGTGAATTAGTTATTGCAAAGTGTTTTCAAGGCCTGTTTCTCCCTCAGCTACATCTACTGGGCTGACTGGAACAGGGACGCCCCCAAAATTGAGATGGCTTACATGGACGGCACAAATCGGAGAGTCCTGGCCAAGGATGACTTGGGCCTCCCCAACGGTTTAACTTACGACCCTCGGACATCTCTGCTGTGCTGGGCGGATGCTGGTACGGCTTCAGTTCACTGAGAAACATTTACAAATGCAATAAAGTCACAGCTGTTTGGGGGGAAAACAACTTATTGTTTAACTCATGAAAGCCACAAGCTCCGTTAAACGCTTTGTTTAGTTGAAGCTTTAGTGTTAATGATGGTGTTTGGTGTTTCTGATGCAGGTACACATAAAGTGGAGTGCATGAATCCGCAGCAGGGCAGTCGGAGGCAGCTTATGGAGGGAATTCAGTATCCCTTCGGACTGACTACTGATGGAAAGAACCTCTACTATACGGACTGGACGAGGTGAACTTTCACTTAAACAACATCGCACTATAATGAGAAGTTAATGGACATTCATTGAGTGACAGGTCCTTAAAATGTTTTGAAAGAAGCCTCCTCTGCTCACCAAGGCTGCATTTATTTGATCAAAAATACAGTAAAAATTTGAAATATTATTACAATTTAAAACAGCTGTTTTCTATGTGAATATCTGTTAAAATGTAATTTATTTCTGTGATCAAAGCTGAATTTTCAGCATCATTACTCCAGTCTTCAGTGCCACATGATCCTTCAGAAATCATTATAATATGCTGATCTGCTGCTCAAGAAACATTTCTGATTATTATAAATCAAAATAGAATTCTTTTATAACATGATAAATTGAGGTCACTTTTGATTTAATGCATTCTTAATGGATACAAGTATTAATTTCTTTTAAAAAAATCATACTGACTGCAGATTTTAGAATGGTAGTGTATTGTAACAGAATAATAGGAATAATAACAGCTGGGTCTGGATATTCACCCAGAATCTGCACAGAAAATGCTAATTAACTGTTAGTTAATCAACTAATTAAGATTTCATCTGGTCTTGCTCGTGTTGTTTGGTTGTGGTTTAGGATGGGATAGCAAGGTCAAGGTTCAGTCTAAACCTGTGAGCTCAACAGCTCTCTGTTCTTCTGAGGCCTTGATGTGTCTGTGTGCTAGCGTGGGTTCCCTCAACAGCAGCATGCACTGATTTGGCGCTTTAACCCTAAATGTGTTTGCTATGCAGAGGTCGGGTCAAGAGGCCTGTTTTAAGGCTTGTGGCAGCTGCGTGTAATTTCACGGGCCGTCTAGTGTCTCTCTCTGATCTTCTTACAGCCTTTTGCTCTCTGTTAGAGGAGAATCACAATGGAGCTGTTATAGCAATTGACAATAATAAGCAGTACACACATGCAAAAGGTCAGGATGCACTACAATAATAAGAATTTGGGAGGAAAATATGCATAATTTTCATGAAAATGGTGCAAAAAATCTTAATAGTCCATACATGTATTAATGTGTGTGTGTGTGTGTGTGTGTGTGTGTGTGTGTGTGTGTGTGTGTGTGTGTGTGTGTGTTTTAAAGAGGTCTCTTCTGCTCACCAAGGCTGCATTTATTTAATTAAAAATACAGCAAAAAACATAATATTGTGAACTATTATTACAATTTAAAATGAGTGGTTTTATTGTAATATGTCATTTATTCCTGTGATGCAAACCTGCAAATATTAATTATTATTTAGTTAATAAAATAATGATAATGTAACTAATACTTTTATGCATCAAGGATGCATTAAATTGATCAAAAGTGACAGTGAAGACATTTATAATGTTACAAAAGATTTCTATCTCAAATAAATGCTGTTCTTTTCAACTTTCTATTCATCTGTGAATCCTGAAATATAAAATGTATCACGGTTTCCACATGATTTCTGAAGATCATGTGACACTGAAGACTGGAGTAAAAATGACATTTTAACGTATATTCACATAGAAAACAGTTATTTTAAATGGTAAAAATATTCTACAGTTTTTACTGTATTTTTAAATAAAATAAATGCAGACTTGAATGAGCAGAAGACTTCTTTCAATTAATTTTTCATACATACATATGTATCACAAACATAGTGTGTTCCTGATGGTTTGTGTGTTTGTGTTGAGCAGGGGTGCTGTAGTTGTGGTCGATCGATATGCGAGGCGAGAGGTGGACGAGTTCCAGCCCCAGAAACGAACACGTCTGTACGGGATCACCACAGCACACGCTCACTGCCCGTCTGGTAGGATTTCTCTCTCTCATGTGCTTTGGTTCTTCATAAATGATGTTAGTTTTTGATGCTCAACATTTGTAAACAACTGGACCCCAGAGCAAAGGTTCAAGGTATCATAATGCCTGAAACAAAACACATTTGTGCCATTATTGCAGCTAATGTAAGATATTCACTGTTTCCCATCAGGTCAGAACTACTGCTCGAGCAATAATGGCGGCTGCACTCACTTATGTCTGGCGACAGCTGCTGGGCGCTCGTGCAGGTGTCCGGATAACGCTGTGGGACTGGGCTGTGTGGAGCGAGAAGGCTGGAACTGAAGATTTAAAGAGACGTGAGCAAACCTCCGGTGATGAAGGACATGGCAGTTCCGTCTGAATGCTTCTGTTACACCATGTCTTGCCTGAAAGATGCAATAAAGCCACACTAAGTATTAAAGATTTTTAAATGCATCTGTGCCTTGAATATGATCATGGTGCTTTAAAGATCAATTAAATGTTAATGAGGTCATGTGAATATAGTTTCATGTCTTTTCCAACAATTTTCAGCAAAACTAACATTCTTACCCCAATACTGAGAGTATCCTTTTTAAAAGATAAAGAAATGATACGATTGTGAAATAACCTGACATAAATCGATGTTTACACATACATCTTTTCAATAAAATCATATTTTGTTTATTTAGCCTTGTCATTTTTATATATTCTTATAGTGCTTAAACTCTGTTATTACTTAGACTCATACTGTGATAAAGTCCTTATAATAATAACCACCAGAGAGCAGCAACAGCCTAAAAATCATATGAAAATGTTTTTTTTCACTCCCCGAACAAAGCATAAGATTGTCTAGTTATTATTTTCTTACTGTTTCTTATCTCTTTGACTGTGTAGGTCATTAATTACATCATAACATTTTTAAAATTGGTTATTATTCTTATAATTATGATTGTTTATTATTATTTTACATTTACCAATTGTGTTATCAGGTGTTCTTGCCACTGAAAAATACATATATTTCTGTAGATATTACTGTAATAACCGGAAATGTAATACATTTAAATTAATTGAACAAAAATGATCAAATATGTTTTTTTTTTTAACAGAAATAAGCATCACGTTCTAAAACAGCTTTTGTGGATTTATTTTTTAAATTAAACTAAATTTAATTTAATTATTTTATTTCAATTTACATGACTTGATTTTATTTTATTTTATTTTATATTTCACTTGACTTGACTTGATTTTATTTTATTTTATTTTATATTTCACTTGACTTGACTTGATTTTATTTTATTTTATATTTCACTTTACTTGACTTGATTTTATTTTATTTTATTTTATATTTCACTTGACTTGATTTTATTTTATTTTATTTTATATTTCACTTGACTTGATTTTATTTTATTTTATTTTATATTTCACTTGACTTGATTTTATTTTATTTTATTTTATATTTCACTTGACTTGATTTTATTTTATTTTATTTTATATTTCACTTTACTTGACTTGATTTTATTTTTTATTTTATTATTTCATTTTATATGTCACTTGACTTGATTTTATTTTATTTTATTTTATTTTATTTCATATTTCACTTGATTTTATTTTATTTTATTTTATATTTCACTTTACTTGACTTGATTTTATTTTATTTTATATTTCACTTTACTTGACTTGATTTTATTTTATTTCACTTGATTTTATTTTATTTTTAATTTTTAAAAACTAATCAAATCAGTAAAACATTTACAAGTTTTCTTTAGAACAGTTTGCAACCGTTGAAGTTTGAGACCTTTAAAAGTGCTCAAAGGAGAAGTATATTTCAATTATAAATGTAAAGTTAAATACATCTTGAGATGGAAAAATCAGATCAATACATTTCATAATATTATACATTTATGTTTTGTAATATTATGCAAGTGTGTTTTATAGTATGGGGGAAATTCTAATAATTAAAGCTAAAATTGAAAAAGAATTTTCACAATGTTTAGACAGTGAAAAAATATATAATCAGAAATAAAACAACTGGACACAGACTTGCATGAAAATTTACAGAACAAAATAGGAGTATGACTTGTATGTGCAATATATATATATATATATTATATTTGACGTTTAATACATGAAAAGGAGGACTTAAAATAATGACCCGCAGTGGCGTCATCACGTTAGCCCCGCCCACAGCGGGAACACGAACGTAAGCGCCTAAGCCCCGCCCTTACGGGGGGGCGGGGGGACACGAATGGCGTCATCCGAATGACTGGCGAGAAGAAGCATCCTCATAGGCCACTGATTTGAATGACACTCTTTTCAATCAATAGCCGCTTAGGATTCTGTTTTGTGGGCGTTATTTCCTGTACTGTTTTGCATGTAATTTTTTTTCCTTCTAAATTGCTTGTGTATATGTTAGAAGGAAGACCTGAAGCGAGGTACGTATATTGTAATTGCATTTAGACCTTGCGTTCAAATGAATAATATTGATATGATGATTAAACATGTCCGGTTGGCATTCGTTCTACCTCATATTTGATGTAACTAAGTTAAATCAATGAGTGTTAGCCTAAGCTGTGCTGCAGGAGATTCTGCGTCTGCCGCTGCGTGAAATGATCCAGATTCACGCAAACATAAAGTCTATTTAGTCTAGTTATTGCATTTTTGCTGGTTCATTTACGCTGATGTTGACGCCGAAGCTAATATAAGCCCCAACTTGTGTTCAACGCGAAGCGGTGCACTAATAGTCTTCTTCATGTGTCTGCTTGCAACTGTAACTTGACAGCTAACTTACTGTCAGCCAGACTGGAATAAACGGACTTGAATGCGAACTAGAGCCCAATTCGCGCCAGCCGTCAATTCAAAAGTTCTATGTCATCTCTAGACAGTAACGGATTTAACGGATTTCACGTCTCCTAATCCGGACGGACGCCTAATGAAATGATGTGCTGTTCCCGCTCACGCAGCTCGGATTTCTCCGCTGGATTTTAGAGCTTCGGTCGCTGCTGTGGATGAACCGGAGCCGGTGGCGGTCAGCTGGACATGGCCAGCTCACACCTGGCTGATCTGTCCCAGGCCTGGGAGAACTACATGGACTGCCGCGCTCAGGGCGCAGATCTGCAGGTGAGCCGGGAGAGCTAGTTACTAATTGCTAAGTAGACGATGAGCAAACTTTGTACGTGGGCTTGTCAAAGATTTGCTTGGAAGTTGGGGGAAAGCCTTACATTTGAAAGCTGTGTTCTTGCTAGGATGTTCTGGCTTACTAGACGAGCAGATAAACTAGTTCTGATTTACTAGATTTGTGTATTTACTAGGGCGTGCTCGGTTACTAGACAAACAGATTTACCAGTTCTGATCTATTAGATGTAGATTTACTAGGGTGTTCTGGGTTACTAGACATACAGATTTACTAGTTCTGATTTACTAGATCTAGTTCATTACCGTGATATATCGCATCACCGAATACGGCACAAGTCTACTAGACATACAGATTTACCAGTTCTGATCTATTAGATGTAGATTTAATAGGTTGTTCTGGGTTACTAGACATACATATTTACTAGTTCTGATTTACTAGATCTAGTTCTGTAGATTTACTAGGGTGTTCTGGGTTATTAGACAAACAGATTAACTAGTTCTGATTTACTAGATCTAGTTCTGTAGATTTACTAGGGTGTTCTGGGTTATTAGACAAACAGATTAACTAGTTCTGATTTACTAGATCTAGTTCTGTAGATTTACTAGGGTGTTCTGGGTTATTAGACAAACAGATTAACTAGTTCTGATTTACTAGATCTAGTTCTGTAGATTTACTAGGGTGTTCTGGGTTATTAGACAAACAGATTAACTAGTTCTGATTTACTAGATCTAGTTCTGTAGATTTACTAGGGTGTTCTGGGTTATTAGACAAACAGATTAACTAGTTCTGATTTACTAGATCTAGTTCTGTAGATTTACTAGGGTGTTCTGGGTTATTAGACAAACAGATTAACTAGTTCTGATTTACTAGATCTAGTTCTGTAGATTTACTAGGGTGTTCTGGGTTATTAGACAAACAGATTAACTAGTTCTGATTTACTAGATCTAGTTCTGTAGATTTACTAGGGTGTTCTGGGTTATTAGACAAACAGATTAACTAGTTTTGATTTACTAGATCTAGATCTGTATATTTACTATGGTGTTTTGGGTTACAAGACAAACAAATTGACTAGTTCTTATTTATAGTAACGTTACTCAATCTGTAGATTTTATTAGACAAACAGATTAACTAGTTCTGATTTACTAGATCTAGTTCTGTATATTTACTAGGGTGTTCTGGGTTACAAGACAAACAAATTGACTAGTTCTTATTTATAGTAACGTTACTCAATCTGTAGACTTACTAGGGTGTTCTGGGTTACTAAACAAACAGATTAACTAGTTCTGGTTTACTAGATCTAGATCTGTATATTTACTATGGTGTTTTGGGTTACAAGACATACAGATTTACTAGTTTTGATTTTCTAGATCTGTAGATTTAGGGTGTTCTGAGTTACTTACTACTACTAGACAAACAGATTAACTACTTCTAATTTACTAGATCTAAATTTACTAGGGTGTTCTGGTTTACTACATAAGGACAGCTTTATTAGTTCTGACTAGTTCAGGGTTATTAGACAAACAGATTAACTAGTTCTAATTTACTAGATCTGTAGATTTACTATGGTGTTTTGGGTTACAAGAAAAACAAACAGTAATTTTTTTAGCTATATCGCCCAGCCCTAGTGTGTTGTGTGTGTGTGCATCAATTAAAGCAGCGCATTTAATATAGAGCGGTGATATAGAACTGGCTTGGTACTACATGGAATAAATGAAAGTAAAATACTCTAAGAGCACAGCAGTGCATAGTATACCTGTTGTAGCACATTGTTTACTTTAAGAGTACATGTTATGTTTAATTTAAATGTAACATTTTTATTTTAATGTAAGACTGTTTTATTTATTTTAAATTTAAAGTAATTTACTTTCAAATGCCCCAAATACCATGGTACTAGGGATGTAACGGTATGAAAATTTCATATCACTGTTATAGTGAACAAAGTTATCACAATTATCAATATTATCACGGTTTTGTTCAAATTAGATGAAAACGTTCAAAAAGAACTGATACACACACTGAAAACATTTCAATAAGTTTTATATTTGAAAATCAACAAACAACAAATACAATTAGCAGCTATATGCACTTTTTTTTTAGCATAAACATTAAATTAACATTAACATGAAGCCCTAATAATAACAATAATAATAATAATAAATCACTATATATATATATATATATATGTACACACACATATTATATTGTCCTGACGATTGTTTTGTACACTGTTCATAATGAATTTATAAACAGGTAAGATTTCAAAACATTAATCTCTAAAAAACAAGTTTAATTTATTCTTACAATAGCCTTATGATTTTTTGCTCAGAAATTCTGTGTTGTGTATTTACATTTTTTAAGGCATAAACATTCATTTAATCTATCTTTTAAGTAATGAAAATTAAACAAATTTTATTTTTTGGAAAATAAAGGTAATTTAATATTACAATTAAAACATTGAAGAAATATTGTATGATTATTCCTTAAAAATAAGGTTTTAATAATTTTAGTAGTAGTAGTAGCAGCCTATTACGTACATTCTACTGAACAACAGTAATATATTTCCTATTTCCTAAAAGTTAAACCGAACTTTTATTTTGACGGGTTGCCGTGAATACCTTTACATTTCTGTGTGTATATGATATGAGGACAGTTTTACTCAAATGAAACGGTCAAATGCT
>NW_015540944.1:286699-294612 GCF_001515605.1 Sinocyclocheilus anshuiensis
AGAGACACGCAGAATTCATATTTAAATAGTCGTTTTGTGGCTTAATATTTACAGATACTAGTGGGAGTGGGAGTGCGCGCACGTGTGTGTGTGTGCGCGCATCGGGGCGGAACTCCGCTGTGCGTGATACAGAGAGGGCGACCATAACGTAGAGACCGAAATTACATGCAGTCGTGTAAATAAGATAAATAACATAAGGCTATTTAGTTTGTTTAATAAAAGAACAAGGTATAGACCCGTTCTATCGGAAAGGTAACTTTAAATGACTTCTGTTGTGATCTGGCGCTATAGACAAAATATAATGAAATAAAATTAACTTGACCTTCAAGTGGGGCGGGGGGTGCCGTTGGGGGGTGGGCCACCCCCCTAATATAATGGCAGGGGAAACACTGGCGGGCCGCCCCCCGAATATAATGGCAGGGGAAACACTGGATTTGACGGTTCTTGATTGACATCAGTGCATTTAGGCCGAGGTCAACTTGTGGACATTTTTTAAAATTCATTTTGATGGACGGGTTGGTGGGCCTTCATTAAACTTCACATTGGTTTAGTCAGAGTGTTTGACTCAAGCAGCTAAAACACATCCAGATTGAACTGTCAAAGCCCTCCTGGTTGATTGGGTGGAGTAGATTAAATGGTTAAAAGCCTGTCAACCCGGCTTAACTAGGTTTTGAGAGAGAACTGTGGAGGTTTTTGACAGACTTTCTTCTTACTGAATCCTGAGACACCCGAGGATGAGTCTCTGTGCTGAATGTACACTGCACAGAAGCGCTTCAGAAGCAGCATTTAGGCATCTGTGACACAGACTGTTTAATGCTGCTCAGAGGTGGCTTCTGTGCCACTTTTGCACTGTAAATTTGAACTAGTTTGAGGTTTAAAGTGTGTCATTTCTGCAATATATCACTACCATATAGTATCTAGATAGAGTATAGGACAACTCTATAGTCCCTCCCCAACATTTTTTGTGTCTTCGTCACACAGTACACCACTGTAGAGGGTCTGCTTGTCTTGATATTTATGTAACCATTAGAGATGCACTGATCGATCGGCCAGGGATCGGAATCGGCCAATTTTCCTCATGATCGGCCCGGATCGGTGATCGGCCGGTCAGTCTAAAGAAAATCACTTTCTGCTCTCGACTGAATACGTTTTATAACTTTAATGGTAAGCATGAATCTGTATTGAATTTTTAAAATGAAGACTACAGAAATTAAAGTAATCAAATGTAAAATAACACTGATGTGTTATTTTACATGTGATTACTTTAATTACTGTAGTATTTCTTAACTGAATAAAAACTTACTTAACCTGAAAAACTTAGTTTCATAGCGCTCTTTATTCTATTGCATTTAAATCGGCCAAGAAAATTGCAATCGGTGCATCTCTAGTAATCATGTGGGTATGTTTCTGTTCATGTGTTTGTGGCTGTGCGCTTCACATTTTCAGTTTCCTGCTATACGGTTTCACCACGATGACAGTTCTTCTCAATGCCAATGACTAGTAAACACTGTGTGACGACTGTGTCTCCCTCCCTGCTGTGATGCTGTTTCCATCCATTCATCCAGTTTCCTTTGAATTATTTATTGTCCACCCATCAGGTAAACTGCTCATTAATGTTCATGTGATGAAGTTGAACTTATTTAGGTTACTGAAATGAAATAAACACTCTGGTTATGTTTGTAATAGCATAGTCGTATACCAACACATGCTATTTCTGCTTTATATAGTAAGTACTGTATATGCGTAGATTTCTCTATTTACAGATGACCTACTTTGCTTTTGCAGTATACAGCCAAAGCACACTACACTGTAAACTGTATGCCATAATGCAATGCGTTTGCCATTTCATTTCCAGTGTGATAAATGAACCAGAAGTAAAATCAACCTATGTGAGCCTTTGTAAGATAAGTTCTAGAGTCAAAGCCCATTCAAACCAAGAATGATAACTATATTAGCATTAATACCAACGTACGATATAACCAACTTTCTGTTTATTATAAAAGCATGCTGCAGTTTTGTCATTTGCCGCCTGAAATACTCAAGTTCTTTAAAGTGAGATGGATTTTGATTTGGCTGTCAAATGTTTATATTGTTCATTAACCAAAAAGCAATCATTCTGAAAGTAATTCCAGTGATATTGTGATTTTATGTATTGTGATAGTTGTGATATGGACTTTTCTGTTCTCATAGAATTATAATGACTATTAGTTATAGCTATTATTGTTCTAATTAGCTATAACTTTATAGTTATAGTTTATAGTTATTGTCCTTGGTGTAAATGGTCCTTTAGGTCTGAAAGTTCAGATTTGAGCCATGCTGAGCATGCAGTGGAGATGTGGTTGGTTAAACTGAACGCTGGAGAAAAAGGTCAGCCGTTATCTTAATGTGGTATACTAACCACGTACTTCTCTATTGCACTATACGGACTGGTATTTCATTGGAAGAGACTTTCAACATGTCACTATTGCTTTAAATCAGTTGAGGTTTGCGTGAGATGTTTTTAGATTTGATAAGCGATGTTGTTCGCTGACAGGATGCTCACTGCTCTCGCTTCTTGCTGCTTTTTATGTCTGTATGAGTAGCGATTTGTTTGTACACCTGAGGAGAGAGTTTTTATTTTCCACAAGATTTGTTCTCTGAACTCATCAATCGACTGCGGGTAAGTTAGTCATTTAAAATGTTTGTTTCAGTCTCATTTGTAGTGGTTTAAAGGTTTCATGAGGTCGTCTAATGTTAATGTGAAGAGTCCTGATGAAGTAGCAGTTTTGATTTCTTGAGATTGTTGTATTTTCTCGTGATGTGCAGATGCAGTGCTGTGATTGAGAAGTCTGCTAGTTTAATCAGGTCTCTCTGTGAAGTCTGTCCATCAGATGTCACCAGTGACATCAAGATACACTCTTCCCATTGAGCTTTAAACTGTGATGTGACGATCAGACAGAATCATGGAATTTCTTATATAAATGCAGAATGAGTTCGTCACGACGACCTGTCAAAATAAAAGTTTGGTTTAACTTGAACTTGACTGTTGTACAGTTGAATGTACCTTTCAAACTACTACTACTGCTACTACTACTACTATTACTAATAACATAATTAAAACGCTATTTAAGAAATATCACACAGTTTCTTCCCCGTTTTATTTTTTAACATTGAACCTCTGTTGTGTAGCACTTTGTTTACCAGAAACATTTTGTTTCTGACATGTTTTATGCCTTCATTTGATTTAGGGATGCACCGATATGAAAATTTTGGCCGATACCGATAATTCTTTATTTTTGAAAGCCGATAACCGATATGTTGGCCGATAAATCTATATCCAAATTTTTATATACTTTTTGAGAGCCTGATTACAAAAAAGGTCTCAACCGATATGGTGGCCGATATATCGTGCATCCCTAATTTGATTGTTTTGATAATAAGTCTGTATTAAATAAATAAATGCAGTATTAAATAAATAAATAAAATAAATCCAGAAAAATTTAATTGACATGTAATAATATTTTGAGAAAAAAAAAACATGTACTCACCCTTATGTTGTTGCAAACAGTGATTTTAGGACACACAGAATGTTAGTCTGGGTTTTGATCCAGATTGGAGTTAATGGCTGGAGATTAGAGGGATAATATGATATTCTGACTGGCCAATACTTCAGATCTTTACTTGGGTAAATTGTCCTGTGGTTCATTTAGGGTCACATGTCCTGTAGTGTGCAATGAAACTCCACCAGCATCTCAGTTCATCAGAGTTAATCAGAAACATGGGTTTTTAATATTGGCATCAACTGATCGATCTCATCAGATCTTTCTCTGAAAAACCACCAGTCAAACGTTTCACACACCAAAAATGTTTTAGGTTCTGACTTGTGAGAAAACCAATTTGGTGTGTCCGAACTTTTGATGCATCTGTATTATTTTGCTCAAGATGTTTAAATCAACATCTGCAGTGCTAAATATACGAGTTCATCCTTAAATCTGCCACTTAAGCAATCGTTTGGTTCCACATCCTGTGTTTCTGCATTTGTGAACTCCAGTGTGAACCTCACATCTATACTATTCGCCAACGCCCCACTTACTGATTGCACATTTTGCTTAGTGGACTAGTTAATTGACTCAGCTCTGCATAATTCATCTCTCTCTCTTTCTCTCTGGTGAGTCACGTTTCTACCAATGGCTGTGATGTGATAGATGCTTTTTTCAACTAGAGGTTGCTCCGATTCATTTTAACTGGTCAACTAGTTGTTCAGAAAAGTCCTTGGCTTGTTGATGGCTCAATGTTTAATTTCTTTAAATGACTTCACAGGGCTAGCAAAATTTCAAAATCCCTGGTAGCCCTTCGGGCAGGTACTCTTCAAATT
Organism: Sinocyclocheilus anshuiensis; assembly: GCF_001515605.1. NCBI lineage: Eukaryota > Metazoa > Chordata > Actinopteri > Cypriniformes > Cyprinidae > Sinocyclocheilus > Sinocyclocheilus anshuiensis. The sequence continues at coordinate 291,054 of NW_015540944.1, forward strand.
TTGTTAGCCCGAAATTTAATTTAACTAGCCCAAATTAAAAAATACCCCTTTTTTTTTATATTGAAAATCAGATAGGAGTTTAAATGTCAATCAAAAATATTTTCAATACACAAATATCAACAAATATGAAGGAAATTTATTTCACTATTTACAGGGTATCTGCAGAATTTTTAAAAATACATTTAAGGCAATTTATGACCCATTTTAAGAGCTGCACAAGTAAAATGAGCACAGTATGAGTGGGGTTGGACAATGTCTATGGTAACACAGTATTGAGCCATAAAATTACATGATTTACAGTTCAGATACAGGTTTTCACAAAAACAAAAATCTTCAAAAGCATTTCAGCCTTTAGACCATTTTTATGAAAAGGGATAAATCAAGCATATAAATTGTCAATTTAAAACGTATAAATATTACTGTCTTAATTGTTTAGATTTTTAGAAGGCACATTAACTTCTTTCTCATTTACAACTCTTTGTTTGCTGCGTAAAATCATGAGTTGATATTTGCATTGATCTGACCATAAATGGCAAGAAAGGCTTGTTGGAAATGCAAATTCATTCTCTGCCACGAGGTGGTGCTTTAGGTGCGCTGAAATATTGCGGTTTCCCCGGTAACGGCTGTACACAGAGCAGCTCATAAACGCTGCTTTATCAGGAATTATAGGTAAAATTAAATTAAAATGTCAACGACACGTTTCTGAGGACAGTCGGTTCCCTTCAGATACATTCAAATAAAGACATCCGCGCCACGTTATGGTTTTGACGTGAAACGTGCAGCGCTCATATTTATTCAATGACATCTTGTCTTTCCGTCCCTAACTGTAAGACCTCTTGAAATTATAATTAAGACATTTCTTATACCATTCAACGTATTTAAAACTTTTTATGGCCTTAAGTTTGATACAACTCACTTTAGGAGTTTTTAAGGACCCGCGGGAGATCTGCATTTAAGAGATAGCCCGTCGGGCAGAGTGGTGATACATTTTGGTAGCCCGACTGGAAAACACAATCGAAAATCGGTTCCATTTTAGAACAGGTTCCAAATTTCCAAGAACCTGGTATTCGATAAGACGCGTGCATTTCGATTCTGCTTAACGATTCCTGCGTTCGCATTTTAATGTGATTAAAAACTATTTAAGTGCAGGAACGGCCGTTCCGTGTAGGAATGCTCCGATTGATCGGCTACCGATCACTATCGGCCGATGATCACGTTGGGATGATCAATCGGCGGTCTCTAAAAAGGCCGATCTCAAAAAAACGATCTCAAGCTGATGACACTGCCGTGAGAGGTTTGGCACGACATGCAGCACACCGTCTCAGTCTCTGTCCGGCACGTGTGAAATAATTATAATGCTGAAGGTGAGGTACTCACCTTCATATTTTAAAGCGTGCACACTGCAGATGGTTGCGGTCCAGCAGTGCGTCTGCAGCAGTGCAGAGATCGTTTCCAGACCGAGTCTATTTTTGCTGCGCTGCAAGCGCTGAATTAAAGTAACAGCGCATTTTTGCAGTAAATATAAACATGGATTGACATGAAAATGTAGTAATTACACCATAAATGCATATTATTAAAGTCTACTGTGTTTCACAATCAACACATATGGCTTTTTGGCTAGGCTTAAAGGAAAAGAGCACTTTTAGATCAACAAGGCAATAATAGATGGCACTCGTGGAGCCTGGAGGTAGGAAAACAAAGTTCTTTATGAACCGCATAAATGATAAAAAGAAGGCTTTAAAAAGATCGGTATCGGTGATCGGTATCGGCAGATACTGCTTTCTGTGATCTGTTATCGGTGATCGGCCTCAAAAATCCTGATCGGAGCACCCCTAGTTTCGTGTATTTCCACTGTAGAAAAGGTTGTTCCGGGCCGAAACTGATGACTTTCATATTTTCATATTTTCGACCAATATGCAGAAAACTACATCAGTATATCATCATAAACACAGCCGTTTTTGTCTTGCGTGAATGTAAACAGATGAGAAAGAAAACACACATGTACAGTATTTTTAGATCTGCGTGATCGATAAAATTCAAACAATACCCAACCCTACCCGGGACGTCGGGCTAGTGATTTTGCGAGCCCTGCTTCAGATTTTGTGTGTGTAGCTTCACCGGTATATGCTGTTATTAACTCAATTATTTAGTTAATAGTTTATACACCAAATTAACTTACTTTTGAACATTTTTGAACACAAATCCGCTGTATTTTCATGCATAATTCAAAATACGAGTCACTATACCAAGGTGATGTCACTGAGACGTAGTTTGTGGTCAGAAGAACTGATTGTGGTGCAGATTTTACCACCATACTGTGTATATTGTACCATCATACTGCACAGCCCTCATATGAACTCACCTGACAGGGCTCTACGCTTACTTTTCTTTTTAGGAGCACTTGTGCTCCTAACTTAAAAAATGTAGGAGCACGTTCAAAATTTTAGGAGCACTTTCTAATCACTAATCAATTATTTTATCAAAAATTAGCCTTCCCATTACGAGGTGATATTTGACTCCTTAAAGTGATTAATGATTAACTTTTGTTTTTACCTTTGTAATGGCATTTTTCTATCTTTATTAAAAGTATGTAATCTTTCATGTCAAATTAAAAAAAAAAAAATGTTATAAGCTTGTTAAAAATTATAGATAAAACCATATAATAAGAACAAGTAGAATAAGAAGAATAAGTTACTAATCAAATGAAATCAGTATTAAAATTAATTTGTACAGAGGTAGTTTGTAGAGGTGGCACAGAAGAACACAAAAGTGGCTTGGTGTGCTTGGTGTAATTTAATGAGGCTCAGAGGTAGCATGAGTGCAATTAAATCCATAAATTCATGATGAGATTGATGAGATTCATATAGAAATATTAAATGATTTAAATAACTGAAAAGATACTTTAAAAATTAAACTAAAACTGCCAGCAGGTGGCGGCAAGTCACTGATTTTATCACTGAATCATGAATTCAATTGATTCATTCGAACAGCTGAATCATTCAGGAATGAAGCAAGTGACTGTCTTTATGAATGAGTAATCATGAATCACTGACTCACTAGATTCGTTTAAAAACGCAGTTCATTCATAAACTAAACACAGCTGTGTTTGAATGGAGATGCGCAGCGGCTCAGCTGTGTCTTTGTTTTAAACTATTTTCGACGACGAAATAGAGCAAAATCAGATAAAATTCAGATGTTATAGTCAGACAATGCAAGTCACTTAATATTAAATTCTTGTTTATTGAACTGTTGTATTAAATCAGTATCACATTTACAAACTCCCTTAAAAATCATTAAAAGCTGTCACTCATCTTAGCTCATCGCGAGCTCACATTTATAATCAACGAAGCTCTCTACACTGCGCAATGAATCTCGTATTTACACCCTGTCTACACTTTGCTTATGACAGGATTCATGAGATATGTCTGTGATACATTACTCAACGCTGCAACAACACGTAGAAACCCTTTGAAGCTCCCCTCAGCAATCACAAGTATGATGATGATCTGGTCAGTCGCACTGGTGCTCCTAAATATGTTTTCATAGTCGCACGCAGTAG
>NW_015540944.1:296287-296982 GCF_001515605.1 Sinocyclocheilus anshuiensis
GTTCTGTAGGCTGCTGATTTTTGCTCGTGTTATTCAGCTGCAACAGAATGCTTTGTAAAAAGACAGAATAAATGTTTGACATCTAAATGTTAATTTTGATGACTTCATTTTTTTTATATTGGATTTTTTATCTTATTGGAATTGAAACTAGGAATCGATAAGAATCGGAATCGATAAGCAGAATCGGAATCGATAAAATTCAAACAATACCCAACCCTACCCGGGACGTCGGGCTAGTGATTTTGCGAGCCCTGCTTCAGATTTTGTGTGTGTAGCTTCACCGGTATATGCTGTTATTAACTCAATTATTTAGTTAATAGTTTATACACCAAATTAACTTACTTTTGAACATTTTTGAACACAAATCCGCTGTATTTTCATGCATAATTCAAAATACGAGTCACTATACCAAGGTGATGTCACTGAGACGTAGTTTGTGGTCAGAAGAACTGATTGTGGTGCAGATTTTACCACCATACTGTGTATATTGTACCATCATACTGCACAGCCCTCATATGAACTCACCTGACAGGGCTCTACGCTTACTTTTCTTTTTAGGAGCACTTGTGCTCCTAACTTAAAAAATTTAGGAGCATGTTCAAAATTTTAGGAGCACCGTCTAAACAATTATCCAAAATGTTATCAAAAAGTAGCCTTCCCATTACGAGGTGATATTTGACTCCTCTAACTTTATT
>NW_015540944.1:297173-299565 GCF_001515605.1 Sinocyclocheilus anshuiensis
ATATTAAATTCTTGTTTATTGAACTGTTGTATTAAATCAGTATCACATTTACAAACTCCCTTAAAAATCATTAAAATCTCACATTTATAATCAACGAAGCTCTCTCTCTACACTGCGCAATGAATCTATTATTTACACCCTGTCTACACTTTGCTTATGAAAGGATTCGTGAGATATGTCTGTGATACATTACTCAACGCTGCAAAAACACGTAGAAACATTTGAAGCTCCCCTGAGCGCAATCACAAATATGATGATGATCGGGTCAGTCGCACTGGTGCTCCTAAAAAATTTTTCATAGTCTCACGCAGTAGTTTTCAGTCGCAAATGCGACTGAAATGGTCGCACTGTAGAGCCCTGCCTGACAGGCATGTAAACGTGTGTGTACATGTTTGTTTGGCTAGGATCTCTAGGGTGTTCATTCTCACTTCTGCAGTTCTTCATCCTGGTTCCTGGAGGAATGTGGAACTCAAAAATCTCCTCATGATGTTCATCATAAAAGCAAAGGCCAAATTAGATCAGTCACAATTATGACCGGAAAAATGTTACATAACGGTCATCCTCTGTAAGAACGGGGTCATATGGCAGACTCGCTTCTCATAGCTGATCCCATCACGGGGCACAAATCAGTTGGATTTACAGATTTATTGACCTTGAAGTAGGTTTAGGCAATTTAGGCAACTTTACAGATCACCGAATATAAGGACTGCATAGCCAATTAATTGAATTTTATTTATTCAATTGCAAGTTTTGCTTCCAATGATTATGAAAACTAGATAATCAAGATTAAGCAATTTAAACAATTATTGTTGATCCAATTTATTTTGTATTTTAAATTATTTTAAAAAATAAACATATAATTATACATTAATTTTATATTATATATTTTATATATTATATATGTTTATTTTATATGTATGTGTACATATATGAATATATAAAATGATCTTTTATTATTTTTTATATTATGTATTTTATTATATATTTTATTTGTTTTTCAGTTCAGCTAAAGTTCAAGGAAATCCAATTAAAAAGACGATTTGTTTTAGAAATAACTTTTCAATAAATACATGATTTTTCCAAAGTCGGAATAATCCTGTTAAATAATCGTGATCTCAATATTGACCAAAATCATGATTTGGATTTTTGTCATAATCGAGCAGCCCTATGGGATATACTTAATTTTAGTGTAAAAATGTTGTTTACATTTCTTTGAAACTCTGTTTTACTGTACATGCAAACTAAGAGTTGAGTTGTTTTCTGCATGCTGCACATGCTGTTGATGGAGCTTTACCTTTTCTTTTTATGTTTTGACCTAATCTTCAACATCAGATCTGTACAGTCTTGAGTTCATGTACAAAACACTACAAGCAAAAACAAGATCTGCTTTTCGACCTTTTTGCAATAGCAGAAGGAAAATGACACTTCTGCAAACCCACTGTAGTTATTCTGTGACCGACTCAAGTTAACAGTGCCGACACTAACATGTGTGACTTCCTGTGCAGCATGCATGTCTGAGCTATGGAAATGAAGTGAAAACATGTTAATTCGATGCTGCCCAGTTTTCCTGCCAGGCTCACGAAAACATACGATCCACGGCAGTCTCTCAACTAATGAACTAGTGCTAAAATGACTCAAACAGTCAGATACTGAGCTGAAACCCCCCCCCAAAAAGGTCTGTTCTTTGAAAACGTGCATTTGAAATCTTGAATATCAAATGTAGTATGTGCAATGGAGCATAAATTAGGGGTATGTGAAATAACTGTTGAAATCTGTTATTTTAAACTAAAACTATTAAATATAGTTTTGTTCATTGAAAGAAAATCTAAATATTAAAAACTGAAACTAAAATTTTAAATGTTACTTTGAAAATGAACTACAATTAAAGTGGAAATAATTTTAGTAGCTAAAATCGCTAAAACTGAAACTAAAATTTAAATAAAAATTAAGTAGAAATATAAAAAAAAAGACAAAAGCACATTACAAAATGATCAAAAACATAAACTACAATTTGAAATGTAAAATTAAAAGTTAATTCGAAATATTATTAAATACTCCAATGTTACATAATTCTAAAGGGGGGGGGGGGGGGGGCTGTCGTTTGGAGCATTTTTTGTTCATTAATTGTACATTTTTGTTTTTTAAAGTAACGACCAAGCCGCCAGCGGCAGACAATGAGTTGATCATAGCCTATGTTTGATCAATTTAGCCTTCTCAAATCATCACGACTTGCCTAAAATAAAATCTATAGATATAAAACAGTTCGAGCATATCACAATGTTAGTTTAAATGTTTAACCTAGATAAATGTGCGCTGTTAGACGGATATCCAATCGTTCATGCGGAGAGTGGAAGCTGAAGCGCGCTCTGCAGGACATGGAGGAGCCAGCGCG
>NW_015540944.1:299937-305048 GCF_001515605.1 Sinocyclocheilus anshuiensis
TTGGCAATGCCCGATGAGCGTCGTGATGGCGGGGATGGAGAAGGTGCCATGCGTAGGCTACCTCGGCGGATGGAGAGGGAGAAGAAGGAAGTGCACCATCTCCTCCTCCTCCAAAAAAAATGAATCTTGCAGACCTGCTTGGAAAGAGAAAAGCACAGTCCTCCAATATGGTCCCAAAAAGTTGCGATTAACCGCCAAACCGTGGTGATTTGTTGCATCTTCACCAGGGTAATAAAAATCCCATACCGTCACAGCCTTAGCTGCGTCCAAAGTCAAATACTATATAGTAGGTACTAAATTTTTTTTAAAACTTGCTTTGTGACCGTAAAATTTACTGTAAGTTCTATGTAGTATGAATGAAATTTGCATGTACTACATAACCATAGTCCGTGGTTTATTGGTGTATATTTTAATTAGGGCTGGGTAAAAAAAATATCGATATCTTGATTTTAATCGATTCTCATTTTTACAAACCGATATCGATTCTTAAATCCCAAGAATCGATTAGTCTAGCCTGTTTTCAGTCAATGGATGGAATATTGAAGCGCATGAAATCGCAATAAGCATTGTGCGTTGGTACTTTTAATATGAAACAAAGTCTCAGATTTCAAATTTTGTCCATAAACAATTGATGTAACATCACATTTACCTCAGAAAGCATATTTGGTGACCATAAACTCAATAGTAAGCCAGAAAAATAAACTGTAGAGAGGAGCATTTTGCTAAATACTGTATATGCACCATATAACATTCATTATAACTTTTTACCCTTCTTAAATGTTTTATGTTTGAATAAATCCGTCCAAGTTGTTATGACAGCCACTATTTAAAAAAAAAAACTAACTGAAGTAATTGTAACTAATTATTATAAAAACTTCATTAAGTGCAATTTAAACAGTTGTAAGCTACAGCACAAATCAGTCAATTTTTAACCTTCAATATTATAATGCAGTGCCAACTGACTCTCATGTATATTTTACAACATTAGTTGAGAGATTTTTTTTTCCTTGAGAAAATTTGGCATGTACCGTACCTGATATGTATCTAAAATAATCGATATTGAATCGAATTGGTAATCGAATCGAATCGCAAGCTTGTGAATGAGAATCGAATTTAATTTTGAGTTAAAGCTTTAGTAGTCAGGAACTGCTGCTAGATGTAAGTACTTGAAGTAAGTACTTAAAGAGCTTAGAAGTGTTAAAAGTACATGTTCCTTTGTTATTTTTGATGTCACCGCTCATGATACTGTAGTTACTGTAGTGAGGGTTTGAGACTGTTTGTTCAAGTTGAGAGCCATGCAGTGTTGACTTCATTTTCCTGCATCTCCAGAGTGATTTGTCACATGACATTTACAGCTCAGGTGATTGGTTCAAAAATCTGTATGTGGAACTGAGTGTCTATTAGCAAAGATCAGTGACAGTAACAGATCCCTTGTGAGCAGAGGAACTTTGCATCCCATGATCTGTTTGTTCAGTGAGATTGAACCTTGATTTGATTCTGCAAACTGAGTGTCTATTAGCAAAGATCAGTGACAGTAATCAAAGATCAGTGATCCCTTGTGAGCAGAGGAACTTTGCATCCCATGATCTGTTTGTTCAGTGAGATTGAACCTTGATTTGATTCTGCATGAACTTCTCTCTCTTAAACTAGTTAGAGCTGCATCCTCCTTGCCTTCATGTTTCTCTGTCCTGTTTAATTTTTGTTTTCCTGTCATGTTCATCTTCTGTTCATCTCATCCCATCTGTCTCTTTCTCTCCTGTGTCCCGTGTTTCCAGCCTCTCGCTGTCCATTGAGTTCCTCACCATCATCTTCTGCTCTGATTCAGATAGTGGGACCCTGATTGTCTGGTGAGTGTCTGAAGCTTGCAGAAAGGTCATGACCTCTGCCATCTTCAATAACCCTGCCTTGAAACCTTGTTACTACTAACAAAGTGTAAGGACACTTGATTAAAGTGAGTTAAACCGTTTCAAATAGGCTGATGCTTGTGGTCTGTGACTTGCCTTTTTGGGATATTTCAGAATATTTTAAGGGAACAGTTTATCTAAAAATGCAAATTCTGTCATAGTTTACTTACCTTTGTGTGTATTTATGTATTTTGGATTGAAATATGTCAAATTCTTGACTGGTTTTATGAGATTCATACATATGATTTATTTGTTTGTTTGTTTGTTGTTTGAAGTTTTTTCTTCATTTATTTTTTATTTGAAATCTGACCATTGACAAGTTCTTGATAGGTTTCATGAGATTCATACATATTGTTTTTTTGTTGAGATTCATAAATATTTATTTATTTATTTTTTTGTTTATTTGTTTGAATATTTTCTTCATTTATTTTTGAGTTGAAATATGAATCTTGACAAGTTCTCGATAGGTTTCATGAAATTCATACATTTTGTTTGTTTGTTTGTTTGTTGGGTGAGGGGAATATGACCCAGGCATGTTCTTGGACAGGTTTTGTGGGATTTATCCATTTAGGAAAAGATAGTATGTGATTTGAGGCACAGCCACAGCTTTTGTTAAGTGAAAATTATTATGAGGGGTCATTTGAGGTGACTGAACATGAAAACTAGGAAGTTTTTTTTATGTTTGTACAGAGCTGTTGAAACTGGTCTAGTCTGTAGGAAATTGAGTAACTGACTTGAATCATTGAAGCTCTAGACATAAACAGTAATTTTCATAGATGATTGATGATTTCTATCACAATAACTCCTGAATAATGCAGAGAATAGAAAATACGAGATAAAATGCTGAAAAAAGTGCTGTTTTATGCACATTTTCTAATTTTAGGCCTGAAAGATGACTTTGTTGTGTTCTTGACAGTTATTTTTGAGATTCACACAAGAGACATCATGTTTGTGATTAAATAAGTTTAATAATTAATGTTCAGAATAATTTAATTCTGTGAGTACAATAACTTTTAGTTTTTATTGGTTTGGCATAGGCTTGCCGCGATAGACGGTGCTGACAGTGATACCGTTGTTAAGCCGCAACACCGGTTACGTCACTTGCCCACCGCGGCACCGACCCCCACCGTTTATATAGTAATAAAAATAATTTAGTTCAGTAAAAGAACAGACATTAAAAACTGAACGCGGCTGCTCAATGCAGCGTGCCAAACGACAGTCGCATCACAGATCGGATTTAATTTCTCCAGTGAGGAGAGTGAGTTGAGCTGACTGACAAGAAGAGTGGGGTACGACAGACAAGACGATGGCGGATGATTTAGTTTCGAAACGAAATGCAAAAGCTCCTGTTTAGCAGGATTTTGGATTTTGAAATGCGCACATTGTAAGCTCTTCGTGTTAAAAACTGCAAAGCACAAAGGGAAGAGAAATTGATGCGTAGTGTATTATATCTGTGCAAAAGTTATTGAGCCTTTCTTTTAACAGTTTTACATTTCAGTTACTGTGCACGTTAAAAACAATTTATAGTCTTTTCTACGCCCGTGTTTTGTTCTCACAGACACCCGGTAGCAAGTAACAAAACAACATTAAACTCCGGCAAGAAGATAGTCCTTTTTGCAAAATCATAGACATGTATTTACAAATCAAGTATAATGGGAACACAGAATGATCTTGGAGAGAGCTTTACCGAGCTGACTGCTGTAACGGAATGCGACCAGGGTTTAAAGGCTGAACGAATGACTGACAGCCAAAATTCAAACTAACTGAAAATGAACAATTGCTTTACGCCGAATTGCCGCTATTTGAAAGTGAAAGTAAAATGCGCATGCCGCTTTTAAAAGCGAAGGAAAACAAGGAAAAGAGGGAACGCCCTTGCCCCCATGGTGATACCAGTATTTTCCGTGTTGTCACATGCTGATTAACCGGTGTGAAAATTTCCTCACCGTCACAACCCTAGTTTGGCACTTAATTTTTAACAAAAGAAATTGATTCACTAAGTGGTGTAGGGTTGCAGAGGGGTGGAACATTTCCGATAAATTTTGGAAATTTCCAGAATTTTTGGAGACTTCTCAGGATTTTATGGAAATTTTTGGAAACCTTGGAAAGTTTCCAGAAATTTACTGGAAATTTTCGGCCTTTTGGCAAACTGTTTGGTTGTATATTTTGCCATGATTATTAATCAAAACGTTATAATTTCAGTAGTTTAGTAATGATAGTGTGTAAGTGATGAAGCATGTCAGTGCAGCAGTTTAAGGATTGATCAAAGCATCTCGGGCAGCCATTGTTACCTGTTTTTTTTTTTGGTGAAAGCCAGTTTTTGTCCATGTGGAAGCTGTGGATTAGTGAAGCGGCTCCCGCAGACGTGTGCATGCAGTCTGACAGCTGGAGGATCAGTCAAAGCTGCTGTCGAGCCTGTGACCGCATTAACACACATCCCCCATGGTTACTAGTTAAAAAGGTCAGGTGACCGGCCGTCTACAGATGGAAATTCTGGGAAGATTAGACATTCCAGACGTGCCTGTGATTTCTGATATATAGGTATTTTATAATTGAAAAAATGGATCATTAACAGTAATAAAAAAATAAATAAATTACATTTTATATAGGCCATATATATATATATATATATATATATATATATATATATGTATATATATATTAGAGGGAGCCCTCGCCCGAGTACTGACCGTGCTCCACTCCCTCTGCTTCCTCTGCTTTCACTTCCTGTTTGACTCTCATATAAACTGAGACCAGTCCATGTGCTGGTCGCGAAGTATTGCCAGTTCATCTGCCTTACCAAGCGTTATAGTTCCTCTGTTCCTGATTGATTCCTGTGTATGATTCTGCCTGACTTCTTGACTCACGGTATTTGTACTCTGCCCCTTCTGTTCTGACGCCTGATTGGACTGATGTTTGTGTTTGGACTCATTGCCTGCCTTTCCACTATTGTCTCTGCCTCTGCCCCTGTGTATGACGAACGATCTGCCTGCTTCTCTGACTTTGACCCTGTGCCTGATTATCGACATCTGTTTAAAGCCTTGACCTTTAATAAACTTCCGCTCATGGATTCTAACCAAACTCCAGCGTCTCTGTTACAACTATTAACTAGTTGCTTATTAGCATGCCTATTGTTAACCTATTGGCTGTTTATTAGTGCTTATAAAGTACATATTCTGCATGACCATATTCTACATCCCTAATCCTACC
>NW_015540944.1:305214-308488 GCF_001515605.1 Sinocyclocheilus anshuiensis
ATTGAGGCAAAAGTCGTAGTTAATGGTTTGTTAATGGCGAGAATTGGACCTTAAAATAAAGTGTGACCAATATTTCTTGTAAATCTCAACTTAAACATTGATGTAATCAAATTAAAATCTCCTTTTCACATACCTCGTGTATTTTTGTGATTGTGCGTCTTGACACTGTGTCTACACCGAACGCGAGCGGCTGCGCAACGCGACAAAATACTATAGAACCCATTATAATCAGTGATGCTGTCTACACTGGATGCAGCGTGGCACGACACGACATATCATACGTGCCGTCATTCGTTGCGATCCTATACACCGGATGCGACAGTTGTCACGCTGCAACACAACAGCTAAAGTCTGTCTACAATGACTGGACGCGTCACGTGACAAAGCGACCACAGCAAATTATTTGAATTTTGTGTCAGTACGTCATAGATAGAACGAGGCAACAGTTTACTGTCAGGGATTTGTCGTGTCGCACCGCATCCAGATTTTGTGTCAGTACATCATAGATAGAACGAGGCAGCAGTTTACTCTCGGGGATTTGTCGTGTCGTGTCGCGCAGTGCTGCATCCAGTGTAGACCGCAACACTGATTATAATGGGTTCTATAATATTTTGTTGTGCCGCACCATGCCGCTCGCGTCCGGTGTAGACATGGTGTTAGGCCCACCCCAAATGCTCTCATTGGTTGAGACGCATGATGACGCCCATCCCAAACCAGTACTGATCAACATCCCACCCCTCCTGTGACCCATGGTTTGTCTGTATGTGTATTCAGAGCCAGTGAGCAACAGACTTTCAAAATAATAATAATGATAATAAAAACTGCGTTAATGCACGATAAAATAATTGTCGGCATTAATTAATTAATGCGTTAACGCGATAATAACACTTTAACTTGCCCAGCCCTAATATATATATATATATCTATCAGGTTTTGTCAGATATGACCCTTGACAATTTTTTGACAGGTTTTTCAGAGATTCAGCAATTTTTTATTATTGTTATTACTAGTATTACTATTAATATAATTTATTTATTTTGTATTATATATTTTTTTTACATTTTGATTTAAATTATGACCCTTCACGGAAATCTTGACAGATTTCATGTGATTATTATCCATAATAATATGGATGAATCCCACAAAATCTGTCAAGAATTTGTCAAGGGTCATGTTTCAACCCAATTTTGAAAATAAATAAATAAATAAAATAAATAAATAATCATAATGACAATGAATGAAGAAGAACATTTATTTATTTATATTGTTTTATTACTTTTTATTTTGGGTATTATGTGATCTGAGGCACAGCCACGCTCATGTAGATGCAGCAGCAGCAGCTGTAGTATATTTCCCTGCATCTGGCCTCATGTGAGTGGAAGTTGCTCCATGTAATGTGATTATTCTGTGTCTGTTCCAGTAAATGGAGAAACAGAGACGTCTTTGGGTGTTTTGAGCGCTTACTGGTCAACTGAATGAAGGAAAAGACTGATCAAAACTGGCCAAAGGCAATGCGTGTCTCATTTTGATACATTTGTGTAGAAATATAACACATTCACAAAGAACATATTTAAAAAGATTTTATTGCTCGTTTGATGTACTTCTAAAGTTCACAATGCAAAGCTCCCTTGCAAGAGCATTTTTCCTAGTGCTTGCTCAAATAAATCAGCCCTATTATTACTATCATTCAAAGTTATATATTTGATCAGACTCCTAACCGAGTGTCCTGACTCGTCCTGTGCTACAAACCGTGCTTTCTTCAGAAAATGCAAACATCTAGTTCATCAGTGAAATCTAATTTATTACAGAAATGTATGTTGTTGTTTTCTTCTGATTTCAGATCAGTCTTCAGTGCTTGGAGAGTTTTCTGTGCACGTTTCACTGTGTGCGACAACTCAGTGACCCGAGAGCAAAGGATGCACTCAAATTCTGGTAAGCCGTCTTCTTTTTCATGTTTCAGTTGACAGTTTGTGTTCAAAGAAATAGTTACCCAAAAATGTTGAAAATCATTGTTTCATTTGATCACGACTGTCAAGCAGAATTTTGAATTTGTTGTTTCACTGTATTTCATCTGTTTTTTTGTAACTAAATAAAAACACTGACTCGCTGCATCTTTGTCAGATATTTTAAGCACAGATCACAGTTCCTGATCAGTGTTTTTTGTGTAATTTACTCAATTACAGATCCGCCATCAGTCAGTTGAACCTTGTTTAGATGAACTAAAATCATAGCAACCAGTGACTAGAGCTCATGTTAATTAGCATTGTGTTGAGAGAAGCTGATTGTTTGAGGCGAGTGATAAAAGGCTTTCTTTGTCTGGCCCAGTGGCTACATGCCGTGTGCTCAATTAAGTGTGTTTTCTCAGCTCCTAATCTTTATCTCATGATCATGTGCAGTTCCTGGAACTTTAGCCGAAACACAGGAAATGGAAAAAGCTACAACCCGACTGATGTGAATGCATATGAAACCCTTTGACCCTTTCAAATCTTTTATCTGCTTTGAGTGAGATAATAAAGTAATTAATTTGTTAAAGCAATAGTCCACCCAGAAACTAAAACTGGATTTATTCACACCTTTTGTTGTTGCAAACTTGTCTGATTTCCTTATATTCCGTGGAGATATTGAATCATTTTTCCTTTGTTCCACTTTACCAGAAGCATATTGGCAAACTGGGACAGGGAGACACTGGTAAAGTGGGACAGCATATCAGGTTATGAGTTTATTATTAACTTGCATTAGGGTTGGGCGATGTCTACAAAATTGGCATTGGACGATGTCTGCAGTGTGACATTGGCGGCGCGGGGGGTGTGTGTTTGTGGTGTGCCCAAAGCGTGAATCCTTATAAGGCACGGAAAACAAATAACGATTCCTAACGTGTCTACACCGGACGCGAGTGGCGCGGCAAAATACTATAGAACCACTGATCTATAATAGAGATGCATTATAGATCAGTGTATAGAACTTATTATAATCAGTGATGCTGTCTACACTGGATGCGGCGAGGTGCGACACGACAAATTCCCAAAAGTAAACTGCTGCCTATTTATGATGTGCTGACACAAATTTCAAATTATTTTCAACGGTCGCTTTGAAAATAAATTATATTGAACTGTTGGTGCGCAACACGTGTCCAGTGTAGACAGACTTTAGCTGATGCGGTGCGACACGACAACTGTCGCGTCCGGTGTAGACACAGTGTAACGGTTGCCTGTTACATTACAGTACATAAAATTTCGCTTACCACATTAACAGAGTAAGGAGAGATGACTGAGGA
>NW_015540944.1:308845-316775 GCF_001515605.1 Sinocyclocheilus anshuiensis
ATCTAATCTTGTAAAATGTGTGGTAAGTACTGCCGCTCCATAGTATAAACAGAGTACGTGCGATCGCGAATCTCGAAAGTGAAACTAAAAAGCAATTGTGCATTCAAAAGCAGTTTCAATGCCAGGTATAATAGCGGCTCCCTGATGCCCGAAATATATGTAGTATAATTACCCAATGATATAACTGCGAGGGAAAATATTGAAATATATATTTTCCTCCCGTCTCGTATTTATTCCCTTTAGGGGTTCTGTATACACGTCATTTTCTTTCCGAACACGGTATTGGGATGTGGCGGTGCCCAACCCTAACTTGCATAGCAATTATAATGATAATAAAATGGGAGTGTAGTGTCATATACATAATATAGGATATTTACATGTGTGTATTGCACAGTGCAGAGTATTTACATTTCATGAAATGTGCAGTGTTTAACGAATTTATTAGACCACCACCCAATGTAAGGTTTGTGCCACAGCTGCCCTAAACTAACAGAACTGGTGATTACCAAAATAATTTTTATGTTTCAGTAATGGTTAATATACAGTAGTGTTTCTAATGCTAAAATATTGTTATTGTTGGGATTTAATGGATTCAAAGATAGATCGCACAAACGTTTAATGAAAAGCAAGTATTTGGGAACAACTAAGAAACTATTTGGAAGTCAATAACAACAGAGATTTTGAAAAAGTGCATAAAAACAATGGCAGCAAGAATGCAAGCTGTTATCAAAGCCAAAGGAGGCCATACAAAATAAAAATAAAATATATAAGTTTTTTGGTTATGTGTGAATAAAGACTATTTAGTTGTTTCAGTTTGTTATTTGCCTAATAAATGACAGTAGTATTTTTTTTTTTTTTGTTTTAAACGAGTTTTTGACAGATTCCTAATATATTTGTGTTTTCTCTTTATTATGACAGGTGGTCAAATACATTTAAGCATGGTATTTCAAAAGCAATTTCTTAGTGTTTCATTGTCTTAGTTTATATAAGCCTGTGTTAAAAAAAAAAAAAAGAAGAAAAAGATAACTACTTGAAATAAACTATATTAACTAATATACTGTCTATTATCGAAGCCTGTTTCCGCCATGGGGTAAAAAAAATAACAAACGGTTATTTTGACTTTTTTTTTTCACACAGTTCAGATTTTCTCAGAAATGCTAGTTTACATCTTTTGATACAAATTCAGAATTGTGAGATAGGAACTTGTAATTCTGAGAAAAAAAATGTTGCAATTACTTTATTTATTTATTTAATCCTGTGTCGGAAACAAGCTTTCATAATCTATTATTGTCCCAATATGAAAATATTACTTGGAAAAAAATGACTAAGTATTTAATATTTCTTAATTTTGGTTTTGACCAAGGTAAGACACCTCAGTAACACTTAACAAGTTTTCATTTGTTAACATTAGTAAAGTACTTCAGTTAACATTAAATAACACTGAGAAATACTTCTAAAGCAGGAGTCTCCAACGTTTTTGTGAGTGAGGGCTCCCTGAAGGGATAAAATAGTCTCAAGGGCTACTTGTTTGATATACTCCAATACATATATATATATATATATATATATATATATATATAATATATATATATTTTTTTTTTCTCAAATATTTTGACACACTATTGCTGAAAAACACAATCCCTACTTAGCAATCAGATGTCCGTATGCACAAAGGCACAGATCCCTAAACAAGACCATATCTGCAGATGAAACATTTTTTGTAGAAGCATTTTTTAAATTTGAACTAGCACCTCATGACTACACCACGTTATGTACGAGAAGCTGCAAAAGACACAGGCACAAGTGGAATGTACAAAACATGGTGACATACATTTTTAAGTAAATATAATGTGCGATATATTGCGTCACCAAAAATTATTGAGGTCATGTACATATATTGAGCGATAAGTCGATATATTGATTATTGCGACAGGCCTAATCTGAGCTAACATGAAATAACAATGACGAGTTGTATTTTTAACTAATGTTAGTTAATAACATTAATGTTAATGTTCTGTCATCATTTGCCCATGTTGTTCCAAACCCAACTGACTTCATTTGTTTTCGACTGAAGAAAGTAAGACATTTTGAAAAATGTCTTCAAAATATCTTCTTTCGTGTTCATTTTTGATAATTCAGTTTGAATATAACAGTGTTTAAAAAGATGTTGTCCATTTCTAAAATCTGGTTTACTCATTTATAGAAATACAAGCATGGTTGTGCAAAATAAGATAAAATGGTTTGCAGAGGAGTAAGATTTGTTTTTACATAACAGGATTGTTTTAGCGTCTGGAAAATAACAGGTTCACCATCTAAGCTTTACTACAAAATCAAATTACACAGGCCTGACCAGAAGTTTGCTTCCCAGCCTGCCCCTGTGCGACCATGTGACATCACATGCTTTCATGTGATGCACTGATCAACTCAAAATCTGGAAAGCTTCCATCTGAAATTCCGATTTAATGGAATTTACAGAGCAGGACAGAAAATTCAGTCATTAGTGAAGTGTGGAGGCATGCGGACGCAGACTTGGTTGTTGCGGTTTATGCGGAGACGTTACTACGAGCATGAGTGGAATATGTGGCTGAAACACTGCGGACGATTATGGAGATTTTGAGTTCTGCTGCGGGTTGGTTATAAGAGGTACTGTAGATTATTGTAGATGGTAAAGGAGGCGTGTCTTTAAAGCACTGTCGGGGTGTGTTTATGGTGCGTGTGCTGGAGCTGCGGTGATGTAAAGTGAACGTATTAAAATGTCTGCTAAAATTGTGTATCTGAGCATTGTGCAACAGAGCGTGTGTGAATTTGGGGTGGGGGCAGTATGGCCATATTAAATAACCACACGGTATTGACTATTTTTGGAAAATTCTTCGCTCTTTTTTTTAATAATAAATAAATTATAAATGAAATATATATAAACACAATTTTAATATATATAAAAATTATAATTTATATTTATGGTTTAAAGTTTGAAAATGAAGAGACAAATTATTTAGAAGTGTAATTTTACACTTGTACTGTAAATAAAATTATTATTTTTATTATTATATTGTTTTTGTAAATACACTTTTATTTAACGTGAAATATAATATATTAATATTACACACGGTATTGACTATTTTTGGAAAATTCTTCACTCTTTTTTTTAATAATAAATAAATTATAAATGAAATATATATAAACACAATTTTAATATATATAAAAATTATAATTTATATTTATGGTTTAAAGTTTGAAAATGAAGAGACAAATTATTTAGAAGTGTAATTTTACACTTGTACTGTAAATAAAATTATTATTTTTATTATTATATTGTTTTTGTAAATACACTTTTATTTAACGTGAAATATAATATATTAATATTAGAATTTTTTTTTTAATAAAAATAATAACATTTATTATTATTGGTAATAGTAGTAGTAATAATAATAATAATAATAATAATAGTAATATTGTCATATTGACATATAATCACAGAATTTTGGCCTGGATTTTTTTTTTTCTTTTTGTAGAAAATGCATTTTAAATTGCAAATACAGTTTTTATCAGGAAAATTGTAATTGGATTGTTTTCTCCAACTCGTGCAAGCCTAATATACATATAATCGTTGTCTTTATGTAAAATATAAATTGTGAAAATCTTTTTTTCTTTTGATTTTTGGGGTTTAATCTGATGGATAATTAGTGCAATCATCCTTAACGTCTTCAAAGAAATGAGGTTAAATCAATGTCTGGGAATTGTTACGCTTATTGTGACAATTTGTTCTGCTGTCTGTGGTTTGGCAGTGAGACAGCTGAAATCCTGTCCAGCGGTTGATGTGGTGGATGGAAAAACTGGTTGATGCGATACAGTACGCTGCAGCAGTGTCTGATGACAGGATCTGCTGTCCGTGTTTATGAAGCCTAACATCTTGTTGCGTAACATCACTGTAGTTCCTGTCAGGCCTCACATAGTCATAGTGTGTGTGCATACCATAACCTACATTTCACTGATCAAGTTCGATTGGTTAGCTGCATTATTGATAAGAATGGGTGGGTGGGGTCAAATGGGCTGCCAGCCTTTGTGAGAAATTGCGATGTTGATCACTTTTTTTTTTTTTTGCCAAAACCTACACTCAAATAACTAGCTTGTTCAGAGAACTACTCTTAACTTTTATAAAGAATATCTCTTTGGATTTGAGACTTTAGTCTTTGCAACTTTACAGATCTTCTTTATGCACCAAGAGCTTGTAACACTCCAAAGAGAAAGGAAAAATTGAAATCGCATCATATGACCCCTTTAATGAAATTAAGGAAAACTTTTCCACTCAATTAGTTCAGGTCCATACAACAAGACTTAAACAAGTTCAGTTAAACAAATAATGTTAATAACAAAACATTATTTGTTTAATTGAACTTGTTTGTATGGACCTGAACTAATTGCATGGAAAAGTTTTCCTCAATTTAATTAAGTTCTCTGAACAAGCAATTTCTTGGGTGCATGCAAAAAAATATTTTTAATGCTTGTTCAAATTACTTGGTTAAAATGATCAGAAACAACAAAATTTCCAAACAATATTTCCATTATGTTCAGTCCACTTAAATTTGTACAAATGTAATCATTTTGTGTTACTACATGAATACTTTTTGTTGACACAACAATCTGAACAGTGGATGTGTAGTTCCCAGCATGCTTTGCATGGGATCGCATTGAGAGGGAGACATGTTGAAAAAAATTATCATTTTAAGTGTTTTTAATGAAAGAAAATGACATGCTAGAGTTGTATACTTGCAATGGTGAGTTATTTTGAACATTTAGAAGAGGTTTTGGAAATTAGAAAAATGTTTAGGTTACCACTGTGCAGAAGAGTAGCGCTCATGCTTACTACTATAAATTAAATTGTCAGTAACATGCCAACGTGTGTTTTTGCTACATACTAAACCAAATTGACATTAACATGCCAATGTGTGTTTTTGCTAAATATTAAGCTCCTTACATAGGCAGCATCTGATCTGCAAAGACTGTTGACAGATAGACAGACTGCATAATTAACTACATGCAAATATTAAAACAGTAGAAGCACACTAGGTTATAAGGATAGTAGATTTTCTTGTATCTAACTCCGTTTATATAGAGGTACTTATGGGACCTGAAACCACCTGAGCAGTTTCACTTGTTTTTATTTTCTTGTTGATTTATACAAAAAGAGAACTGCAATGTATGTGAAACTAAAGCAGAGCTCTAGCAGGTTCTAGCAGATGATATACATGTATTCATGCTCTCGCTTTCTCTCCTCCATCAGCTCGGACATGAGTGGGGCAAGTAACACCCTGGCACGGGAGTTCCTGACGGATGTGCACCAGTTGTGTAGTGCGGTGGCCCAGCGGGCCGAGGACGAGGAGGAGAGTCACATGGTGGCGCTGGGAGAGTATCTGGTGCGCGGACGTGGGTTCCTGCTTCTCAGCACCCTGGACTTTGTCATTGACCAGGTCTGTCAGAGAAGCTTCATTTGAAGATATTTTAACCCTATAAAGCCTACTAAAGCATCTAGATTATCAACATGATCAGAACTTTACTGAAAAACCTGTCACACACAATCTCCTCCATGCCTTCTGTCGTCTGATTGATAGTTTGTTTAATAAGTAAAAGGTCTTTTAGTATAATTGTACAAACTTCCACCTTCAGCTCATGGTCTTTTTGCTGTCAAATCTTTACTGATTTTTATAAAATAAATGTAAGAATAACTTTGATATTGTTAGTAATATTTCCAGATGAACACTTACTGGACTGAAGCAGCTCGGCTTTACTTGATTCTCCATAAATCATTTTAGAAAAATCAGTTAGTCAAATATGATCATCAGGCTTTTGAGAAGCGTTTATTTGTTCATCTCTCAATCATCATTATCTTGCATTGCATTATATGTTTTGATCATTTAAATATCATCTTATTAAGACATATTATTGAAGATATAGTGTGACTACTGATATTTGTCGTTTTATGGAAATATTTGCTCTACTGTTATAAAGATCTCATTGATTTACATTACAAGCTATCAGAATTTCATCATATTTTTTGGCCACATAAATATCAGCATCTGCACTAAATTGCACATTTTTTGGGGCTCTGAATAAAACTGAGGTGTTTTTTTTTTCCTCCTTGAAGATGAGCTCCATATTCTAACTATTTTAGATTTAACTTTTTTAGATTTTATTTTTATTTATGTTTAAAGGTTCATTAGACTGTTCCATATAAAAATAGATTATTTCATATGTCAGGCTTTACAGGGTTAAAGCAATACACATGAGATTTTGTTATTTACACATGTGAGAAGCAAGAGTAGTGCAAAAAATACAGTGCAGAATGTGTCCGTTTTTATTTTCTTGTCCAGCTCATCTCTGGAACAAATGACTGGATAATTCCTGGACAAGTCATGGAAATGTATTAGTCAAAGGACATGTTATTTAAGGAATTAATTCCTTTCCAGATGCTGGCGTTGTTCAGAAATAGCATGGTGATATGTCACAGTCACAACAGAGCTGAACAGCCTTCCTGAATGCCTCATGCATTTACATAAATACTGCATACAGTGGACCTTAAAAGTACTTTCTTCAGCAGTGACTTAAGTGTCAATGCATCAAACTCTCAAAATTTCAATGAGCTTTGATGAATTGCCTATGGATATTTAGTTTTCAGTTCTATATGACAAAAATGATTGCCAGTGAAGCTTGACATTAGATCTGTGTTCATGCTGTTATGTCTTTTCTATTTTATGGACTTAAGCCTGTTTATAAACTTAATGAATGGGCCCTGGTAATGTAGTCTTGCTGTTTCTTTCTTGGTCTTTCCTTGCAGACACGAGGAAATCTACTAGAAAGTATTTGCTTAGAGCAGTGAAGCCGTATATACAGACATCCATTTCTCTGTAGACACACTGCAAGCGAGTTACACAATGTGACAGCAAAACTGAAAGACTCTAGTTAGCGAGTGGTGTTGTTTTGCATGTATGCAAATGCATACGGCTTCTATTGGTTGTAATGGGGTGTTTGTTGCTTTATATTACGGTGTAGACAAGGGTTATTGTAGTTAACTAAAACAAACTAAAACCATAAAAAAGCAAAAACTATTTTTTGTTACTTGAAATAAAATAAACTTTTACCTGAAATAATTTAAAATATATTTGAAAACCTTAAACATATTTTATTTCAACATACTCAACATACAGTATATATACAGTATATAATTTTATTATTTTTTTTTTTTTCTTCAATAAAGTTTTAATAATAGTAACTTTATTAGGACCATGGAAACTAAACTAAAATACACAAATATGCAACTAACCGTTGGGCTTTTACTGTGAGGTTGATTTACAGGGGGATGAACTCTCTTCAGAGTTCTCTCTCTCTCTATGTGTGTGTGTGTGTGTGTGAGCGAGAGACTGAGTGAGTGAAGAATAATGCACAGTGCATGTCGACCGTATTTATGTGACTACACACCAGTGCAGGCATTTTGACACTCCGTGTTTTGACCGTTTTAGGCGTTAGTCTATGCTTCTCCGTGTTCCACTCGGACCTCGTGCGCAGAAAACATGCAGTCAGGAGCGGATTAAGTTCCGTTTCGTGGCTTTGAGTCAGTGTTAATTTCATCAACGAAGACGACGACGAAAAATATTCGTTAACGAATATTTTTTCTGTGACTAAGACCAGACGTTGACGAGCTAAAACTAATATTCGCGGCTTTGAGTTTTTAATACTGTCTGTCTTCAAGAATGTCCCACTCTTGACTGTCTCATTTATTCACGTTCCTTTATTAAAAGGTTCATATGATGTTGCTAAAAAGAACATTATTTTGTGTATTTGGTACCAGACATCCCGTTTTTCCCGGGAGTCACAGTTCGTTGTCGATTAACTTAAAGGGGTCATATGATGCGATTTCAATTTTTCCTTTCTCTTT
>NW_015540944.1:316823-330702 GCF_001515605.1 Sinocyclocheilus anshuiensis
ACAGTCCTCCATAAAATGTGCTGCACACATCTGAATATTTGGGTTGAACTGTTCTGGAACAGTGTTGTAAATACAACTTAACCACTGATTTCTAGTTGTATCCTCTTTTGGAAGGCTAAACAAAGTAATTTCGCTTTCACAACGAAACACACAGCGCCTTCACGAAATGGCGTCAACAACAATACAACAGCGAGAATAAAAGTTACGCCTTCTTTCTTTGCGTGAACATTTGGGCGGTGTTATGCAAATCTTCCCACATCGTGACGTAGACATGTGGGGGCGTGTTAGAACGAGCCGTTTTAGGTAGGCGTGGTTGACTTAACTTTTATAAAGAATATCTCTTTGGATTTGAGACTTTAGTCTTTGCAACTTTACAGATCTTCTTTATGCACCAAAAGCTTGTAACCTCTAAAGCTTGAAATCGCTTCATATGACCCCTTTAATAACGCTAACTGTCCCACCCGCTGAAAGCTGCGTGGAAAAAGCCAAAGTAACCGGCGAAATGTTTCATACTGGCTCTTGGCACAGGAGAACAACATCTTCTATAAAACAAAGTATATGTTTCAGTCCTGTCACTTTTTTTTTTACATACTTTTACACTTTTTCTGCTGTTCAAAAAATCTTTCTTTTCGCTATTACCACAAACAAGCTACGTAGCAGCTTGAATCTGAGTTATTAGCTCTACGTTATCAGTTTGCTGTCGTGACTCAGGCGAACAGCACGGAACGCGCACTTTTCTGTATAAAAAATTTATTATTATTTTAAACCTTTTATCAGCTTATGTATTCTCTACAACCAATGAGTTGCTGATCTCTAGTGATGTATAATTTTTGTAATAGATCATTTGTTTGTAAAGGGTGAGAGATCTGGTGAGCCACATGATTTTTGTCAAAGAGCCAGGTGTGGCTCACGAGCCATAGGTTCCCGACCCCTGATCTAGAGCGTTGTTTTTCAGGACCCTTCAAAAATAAAGTCGCTGCTGTGCCTTCTTGATCAGCATAGTGGTGTTTGATATAGTGCATAGTACACAGCATAGTGATGTGGTTATGATATTTTAATTCAAATGACTTTTAAATATATGTTAATATTGCCTGGCCCTGTGCATATCCTTTGTTATTGCATTACTCTTTTGTATTATTATTATTATTTTTATTTTTTTTAAACAGACAGGTGAGTCAAAATCTGTCGACAAAATTTTTGGGATGATGTCATGTCAAAGGAAATGACAAGTGGTTTATTTGATCCCATGTTTTCCTTCAGACCCCTCTCTTCCGCCTCTCCTTCAGTTTCTCTCTTTGACGTGAGAGTTCTTATGAATCATGTCTGGAGTGGTTCTTACAAGACATGAACCTTTTCTCTGAACTTGGCACTGCTTAACTATCTCTCAACACAACATCAATCGCCTGTGTGTTTGCATTGTGGTGGGTCAATATGGCTCCCTAGCCACTTTCCTAATTAGCTTACGAGTATGCTGCCAGATGCTTGTTTACCTGGGGTCACACAGCTCTGTGGCACGCAGCCCCCTGTATTTGCTTTTAATTCACATGTGTCAGGGTGCTTTCGCTTCTCCTTGTGAGGAATGCTTTCTTGCTCAGGGTGGAGCCAGTATTTAGAGGCTTGCTGTCGTACCTCATGTCCAGCAAATTCTGCATTTTACTTAAGCGGTTGGAAGAAAACCACTGGATACCAATGTTTTGTTGTCTGCAATTGTCCATCTTTTGCGTAGCTCTGGAAACTAGTTTGCCAAGAGAGGCAGGGCACTATGAAGCAGAAGTGAGAAAAATAATCTGCTTCTAGGTGGTCATCAACACAAGGAGATGGTTTTTGATTGGATTTGCAGAAACTGAGTGAAGAATTCAGTTCGAATCCAGAATTAACTTCCCTTTTACTTAGGAGTTGACGTGTCGGGAAGAGCTGCTTACACTCTTGTTGTCTCTGCTACCTCTGGTCTGGAAGATTCCTGTTCAGGAGGAGAAAGCCCCAGGTGAGTCACTTCATTTTATAAAGCCCTTTAATAATGCATGCTATTAACAGTCTTAAATTTGAGAATGCACTAGAGGTATACTCTAACCCACCTTAAACCTTAAATGAAATAATTATGTGCTAATATTAAATGACATTCTGGGATTACATTTAGTTGGAAAGATGATATACTTTTACACAGTTTGTTTTATAAAGCATATGATGGCAGTGATCTTGTGAGGACGCCATTAATTTTTAAGTAGCTGCCTACAGGAACAACAAGTGAAACCTTGAGATGTCTTGAATTATGAAACAGTACGGTTAAAGGATGATGGAAAGGATAAGACTTTTCATTGATCTTGAGACCTAAGGTATTTAGTGCAGGCATGCTAATCTTTTCTAGCAGCTGCTTTCCACATTGTTGAGTTATTAGTTCCCGTAATTGTGTTGTAAACAGACAATCGAGGTCATCGTGACTTGCTCTGATGAAACCAGATTAAACCAGTTAGTATAACTGGTTGATGCTATTCAGGACAATAATTTTAATCAATTTAAAATTCCTACTCTGCTTTTTTTATCTTAGATTTCACCCTGCCTTCACTACTAGAGGTGTTTCTATGCCAAGAGGGAAGGACCATCCCTCAAAAGGCGGGGCAAGATAGATGTGATGTGGAGAACTCTGGAAAGCATTTATCTGGCTCCTGGAAGTCACGTCGTTCACGTAGAACAGCTCAGCGATACTCTGTGAGGGATGCACGCAAATCTCAGCTTTCCACATCAGATTCTGAAGCCAACTCGGATGATAAGACCACAAATACTGTGAGCAAACATCGCCGATTCCACAGTTCGGCCGTTCGTGTTAGTTGCCAGCTTCACCAGTCCAACAATCCATCACAGCCAGCATCGCAACATCCCACTCTTGATGCCATGAGCACCATTGAGCCATCCCAACCTCACAGACTGTTTGGATCTCACACGTTAGATCCTAACATGCTAACAGACCCCACCACTCTCTCCATCTTCAACCGCATGGAGAACTCGCCTTTTGACCTTTGCCATGTTCTACTCTCTCTTCTTGAAAAAGTCTGCAAATTTGACATGACCATCAATCATAACCCAGGCTTGGCGGTCAGCGTTGTTCCCACGCTCACAGAGATATTCACAGAGTTTGGTGACTGCTGTGGTCCCGGTGGAGGTGGTGGAGGTGGGATCGATGAACTAGCTGGAGGCTGGACTGAGGAGCCAATTGCACTTGTTCAAAGGATGCTTTTACGCACCATTCTGCACTTGATGTTTGTAGATGTGGGTCAAAATGAGACACTGCCTGATAATCTGCGTCGAAGCTTGATGGACCTCTTCAGAGCAACTTTAAAGATTCGTACCTGTTTAGAAAGGCAAGCCGACCCTTTTGCGCCAAGGCCAAAGAAGACTCTGCAGGAGATACAAGAGGATTTTTCCTTTTCAAGGTACCGTCACCGGGCCTTGCTACTGCCAGAGCTCTTGGAGGGTGTCCTGCAGTTACTACTAGGTTGTTTACAGGCCTCTGCTCCCAACCCTTTCTTTTTCAGTCAGTCTCTTGAGTTAGTTCATGAATTTGTCCAACACCGTGGCTTGGAGCTCTTCGAGGCAACAGCTCTGCGCCTTGAGGCCTTAGCAGAAGCTCGAGATTCAGAAGTCGGCAGTGAGGCATCAGAGCGTCTGCGTTGTCTGATAGCAGATGTATTTAAGATAATCAGTGCGGTCAAGAGGGCCAAGTCAGAGCAGCTACACCAGTCTGTTTGTGCACGTCGTCGACATCGTCACTGCGAATACTCCCACTTTTTGCACCATCACCGTGACCTCTCAGGACTGCCGGTATCCACTTTCAAGCAGGCAGCCCGACGTAATCCCTTTGAGGAGGACTCCGAGGGTCATGACGGGGAAGTGCGGTACCCCGAACGCTGTTGTTGCCTTGCAGCATGTGCCCACCAATGCTTGCGTCTTTTCCAGCGCCTCTCACCCTCAGGTCCTGCTGTGCTGCAGGTACTGGCAGGAGTGCAAGCTGTTGGCATCTGTTGCTGCATGGATCCAAGGTCCGTAATTGGACCAATGCTCCAGGCATTTCAGGCTCCAGGACTTCGGAGCTACCAGTCCCACGTGTTGAGCGTCCTTAGTAGACTAGTCTTAGAACAGCTTGGAGGTGGTCAACCTTCCGAAAAGGCCAAGCTTGCCTCCTGCAACATTTGCACCTTGGATAATAGCCAGTTACCTGGCCTTGAAGAGACTCTGCAGGGCTATGGACCTAAGAAAGAATCGAACTTATCCACGTCCCAATCTCCCTCTTATCGTTCCCAAGGTATTCTGCCCAGTGGAGGAGCTGAAGACATGCTATGGAAGTGGGATGCTTTAGAGGCCTATCAAGAAATTGTGTTTGGGGAAGACTGGCATTTGAGTCAACAAATTGCCGGTCATGTATGCCAGTTGACTTTACGAGGCAATGCAGTAGTGCAATGGCAACTCTACACTCATATTTTTAACCCAGTACTTCAGCGGGGTGTGGAACTGACCCATCATGCCCAGCAACTTGGTGTGTCAACTACTTGTAGCCAAGTCTGCAGCTACCATACCCATTGCCCCCCGGTTGAGGTACTACTGGTTTATCTTCAAACTCTGCCTGCTCTGCTAAAGTCAAGGTATGACCATTTTTTTTTCTCTCTTACTCCTCTAATTCACTGTTGTTTAGGTTCTTTAAGGGGGCTTTGACACTGAGCACGTTTACTGCGGTCCGAATCTGAGTGAGACACCTTCTGCAGTGTTGGACTGGTTTCAGACTCACTTGATTCTGTCGAACCCTGGTGCATTTGAGTTCATCTTATGCCATAACAAATTTTCACTGCGCATGATCGAAAACACAACATGGGTCAATATATTTTTATTAATTAGGTGCTATTATGCACAGCAGAATAAACAACGCTTGTGTCTACTGTATGTGCATCACATGAAGATGCCATTCTGCTACTTGCAAACAGTCTCTTTTGAGGAGACAGTTGATTGCGAGCCATTCGTTTGCTGCTCAGATTGCACTCACTTTGCATGATTACACTGCATGCTCACTCTTACTTGTATCCAAGGTAAATCATCACCCGTGCCATTCATTTCCTTTGCAGCTGAACTCAGATCACCTCCTACAGGTAGTTTCCAGTTCGATACTGCAGTGCACTCCCAGGTCTGCATGAAAACTTTCACATTAACAATTTTTCATGCAACCCATCCTCTGTTTTGAACTAAAGTGCCAGTGTGAAAGTCCCCTATATCAGCCTTTAAAATAATCTGAGATTCCAATGTCCTTTATGAATTTAACTTCTGATTTTGTATTCCAACTCAGCCAGGTGGTACGTGACCTGTTCCTGAGTTGTAACGGACTGAAACAAATCACAGAGTTGATCTACTTGGATTGCACTCGTCCATGGGCACTGAAAGTGTTCGAGACACTTATTTTGAATGCGTGGCACCATCACATGGATTCTGCTGTGCATGAGCTAGAAAGAGCAGAAGCTCAGGAGAGGGAAGCTGTTCTTGGGCTTGTAGAGGAACTGAGTTCACGTGGGGCTTGTGATGGACCTCAAAGCCTCACTAAGTTTTATGAAGGCCTGAAAGAGGCATGCCCTCACCCAAAGGGCAAAAGTGCATTTTCTGCAGTAGGGCGTAACCGAGGTGAGGCGCATTTAAACACAATCAACCTTTTTCTGTGTGTTGCCTTCCTATGTGTAAGCAAGGAGGCGGACTCTGACAGAGACTCTGCTAATGACTCTGAAGACACCTCTGGCTATGATAGTACAGCTAGTGAGCCATTGGGTGGGCGACTGCCCTGCCTTTCCCCAGACAGTGTGGCTCTTCCCTCTAAAGAACAGATAAGGAGGGCTGCCGATGTTTGGTCAGTATGCCGTTGGGTATACATGGCCAGTCCAGTATTCCAGAGGCAGTTCTTTAGACTGGGAGGTCTAGATGTCTGTTTGCGTCTAATGACAATGGTTATCCAGAAACTCACGTCTAAAATCAAAGACAGTAAATTTAAGAAAAAGAGAGAGAGTAAGGGCAAAAGCAGTCCATCTCATGTAGACTCTCCCACTCAAGGTCTTACAGGACATTTTGACAATAAAGCGACAGCTGCAGGTACAGAGGAAACCCACCAGCATGACACTGTCAGCCCCTCTCAGGTCGAGAGCAAATCAAGTGACCCAACGCACAGGCTTGAAGAGGAATGGCCTCTCCAGAGCATCCGACTGCTGGAGGCGCTTTTGGCAATCTGCCTCCACAGTGCCAATTCAGCCCTACAGAGATTTGAACCAGACCTTTCCTTTCAGGTACAGTGGACACACACACTAGCTCTGTTTCAAACCCTAGTGAGCTGCTTTATAATTGTCTGGAACAAGTCCTGTGTGAACAGGTCACTACTCAAATTAAATGCCCAAGAGACAGTATACAGTGTGACATTAGCTTGCTGCTAAGCTAACAACTCAGAACCCCTAAAGTAGGGTGACCATACGTCCTCTTTGTCCTGGACATGTCCTCGCCGGGATTTCTAAATTGCCTAAAATGTCCGGGTTTTGGCTTTGTTTTCCTATTGACGTGCTCTCTAGAGTCCTCATACATAATAAGTGCTTGTATTTGCATTGCTTTGACCATGCTCTGTAGATCCCACCTTCTCACACTCCACGATTGGTCGATCATGTACAATGCCTGTACGTTTTTGGTCAAACTACTTTTCAGTCATTACCTTCAGCAAGTATGAAAACAAAGCCCAGATTTTTTAGGCAATTTAGAAATCCCGGCCAGGACACGTCTGGGGAAAAAGAGGACATATGGTCACCCTATACCTAAAGCCCAAAATATACTTCAGATTTGATGAGAACGCTTAGTGTATTCATATAGCAGAACGCATAGCCTTTTAAAGTATACTCCCTTTGATAGCGTACACAAACACAGGTGCTCAACACATGCATATTAGAAAGCTTCATCCTTTTTTGCCCTATAAAACATGACTTTGCTCTTGTTTAAACTACAGTTGTGGGTATCTGCAGTCGCAAACATGGGTTGTTGTTTTAGTTGTTGCATCTGTAGTAGTTTGTTGTTGTTCTGTCTCATTTGTTTCTTTTTAGACTGAGTAACAACATCCCACCCACCTTGTGGACAAAGTAATTAATGCAAAAAAAAAAAAAAATCGAGGAGCATGTGCAAGCAAAGCATACGGAGTGAAATCTGGCTATACATACTTGACCATATGTGTTAAGACCGAAGTACACATTGGGCTTAAGCACAAAAAATTCATTGACAATACAGTGAATTCAGTAATAATTGTGAGTTTTATTAGATTTAAGACATTTTGTCCAATGATTTTTCTTTTTATTGAGCTCATTGCACTGCATTCTGCAATTACCTTCTTAATAAGGGAGAAATGTAATGTTGCATCAGGAACCTTAAATGATGCCTGAAAATGCTGTCAGTGTAGGCACACTAGGTTTTGGAGCACAGCTATTGAATGCCATTTTGAAGTGAGTGACTATGTCCTGTGCTCATTCTCGACTAGTGTAATTTTCCCACGCTCTATCCCATAGCTTCAGTCCGTAGAGGAGACGCTGTGTGAGGTCAGGGATCAGCTCTCTCGATCTGGAGTTGTGAATTCCGAACTTGCAGTTCCTCTGTTTGATTCCTTACTACATGTGGCATTAGCTGAGATGTTCTGCAGTCCAGATGTCATCAAGGAGAAACCTGACAAGGTAATTTGGTTGCTTGTGTAATAAGTCTGTAGTGTTACCGTCCTGTACATCCCTGCTGTGCTTTTGGGTGACTCAGGTTTGAGTCTGATCCTCACCACATTGCCCCTCTTTCGTCTCACCCAACCACATGGTTTCCTTTCACTGCCTGCGGTCTAAAACTTAGGAAAGTTAATAAAATAATATGAACTTTTCAAGTTCATTTTATTTGTATAGCACATTTACAGCAGCCGCTAGGCTGACCAAAGTGCTTTACAGAAGAGAAATTTATATAAACATACACCGAAAGCAAGCCAAATAAAAAATATGAACAACCCATTAAAAAATTACAGAATAACAGTAATCAATACACTAAGGAAAACAGATAGGTTTTTAGCAGGGACTTAAAGACAGGCAGAGAAGGGGCCATTCTAATTTCTAAAGGCAGGGTATTCCAAAGCCTAAATATTTGGTGTATTTAGTATTTGGTGACTAAATACAAAATCGATAGGGAGGTTGCAAGATTTATATAACTAGCTTAGTTGATGCTTTCGGTTGCATTGAGGGCTTTTCTTACCAGCAGTATTGTCTGAAGTGGAACATATCACAGAATAATTCCCAAATAAAACTTATAATTTGGACACAGTAAGATTTATTTTGGCACTCTTTAGTTCTTTAAGTAAATCTGCTTTCTGACTTCTGGCCAAAACACGGATAAACAGCCTTTTTGTGTGTATTTGTGTGATTGAGTACTGTGGGGCACAAGGGGGATATATTTTATGTGGAAACAGTCAGCTGATGTGGTCCTGTGACCAAAATCATATTTTATTTTTTTTACTTTACCAGCTTTCTGAAATCACAAACTTTGTCTCTCTAACAAATACAACACTAGAAGCAATGTTATAAGGATTGTTTACTTTAATTTGTTGCAATGCAACAGTATTTTATTCTGAAATGTGCTCATTTTCTAGAAGGTAAGAATCTGCTGCCTGCTTTGCTTTAATCTACTTTGCTACTGTTGTTTATTTATTTATATTTATTTTTTAAACTTCTGATATGTTGCGCTGTAGGGAAATGAAAGCTCTCAAATTTAGAAGTGGTTACTCTGTGTGCTTGTGTTTTTTTTTAAACTTTGATGAACACATAGTCCTTTTATTTATTTTTTTTATTTTTTATTAATAAATAAACTAATAATAAACTGAAGTTTTTATTAGTTACCAAATGGTAAAATTAGTGTCTTTGCAGTGCTTTGAGGTATTAGGCTGACGCATAGGAGCATGCTTATCATTGCAGTGCAGCGTTTTACACACAATTTTCACTGGTCTTACAAAGTTTGTACAATCTTAAAAAAAAAAAGGCTCAAATCATAATCAGTTCTTCTCTCATCTATTCTACACAATGCTTCAGAAAAACCATAATGAAAGTGCAAGTGAAGACAAAACAGGAAGTGAGGCAGTATCTGAGCAAAGGTTTTGAATATCCACATAAAGCTTGTATGGTACAATTCCCTGATAATGCCGCATACAATTGGTTACTTGATGGTTTCTAAATTTGGTGCCACCTATTGATCTAAAATTATACATTTCTTGTCACTGAAAATTTATGATCAAATTATTTTATTTATAATTCATCCCTCCATCTAGTAGTAGTAGTATAATAATAAAGTATATTTTATTTTATCATAGGTAACACTTTACAATAAGGTTCCATTAGTTCATGTTAGTTAATGTATTAACTAACATGAACGAACAATGAACAATACATTTATTACAGTATTTATTAATCTTTGTTAATGTTAGTTAATGAAAATACAGTCGCTCATTGTTAGTTCATGTTAATTCACAGTGCATTAACTAATGTTAACAAGCACAACTTTTGATTTTAATAATGCATTAATAAATGTTGAAATTAACATTAACTAAGATTAGGGCTGGGCGATATAGCTAAAATATTTATCAACGATATAATGTTTCATATCATTCGGTATCGATAATTATTGACATTTTTTATAACCTTTTGTAAAACAGAGCAATAGAAAAAAATGTTAAAATTTAACCACTGTATTTTTAAATTAACCCAATTTATTGAGACAAACAACAAATATTTTTTGTTTTAACAGTCAAACACACAATAAAAATTAAACAAATATCTAATTTCTAATGATTTATATGCAGATTAAATGGGTCTTAAGGAAACTTTTGGCTTGTCTCCCGGGGCCACATGAGGGCGCAATGAGCAAAATAATGCAGCGCATGTAAATTGTCAACGCAAGGAAATAAATGTCTATTAAAAAAAAACTGCATTACGTCTAAATTAACTCATATAAATCAAATATAATTTTGTAAATTGCATAAACAATTATGAACGAAACAGCATCATGTATTTATGCATTGCTTAATACAAAGAGCTGAATCGCCCATCACGCAGATTGCATTTAACGTAGACGCAGTGAAAAGGAATAAACCTCCACAAATTCGCGACGTGTTTTCTAAAAGTTTAAACTGTTTTAACTTTGCATGGCTTTCTATACATCTCTTGTGTGAGACGCGAGTTCGCCCATCACGCAGATTGCATTTAACGTAGACGCAGTGAAAAGGAATAAACCTCCACAAATTTGTGACGTGTTTTCTAAAAGTTTAAACTGTTTTAACTTTGCATGGCTTTCTATACATCTCTTGTGAGAGACGCGAGTGCAGCAGTCATATTTGTCCATCTAGAAAATGCGCTGAATATGCGTTCTGTGTGAATGGCTTGGTTTCGGTTTTCGCCTAATCAAGATCTTCTCCGCATTGAGCTTCTATATTTCTCTTAATATTTTGAATGCATAACACAGCAGCGGTGCATCTCATGGGTTAGACTAAACAAAACATAAAAATGCAACAACGTCACTTACATCATCACTGCATCTCGTGCGCCACTGATGCCGCTCCCTGACGCACTCCAAACATTTAAATGCAAATGTTTATTTTAAATTCGACTAATATTAATTTTTTTATTCGCAATCTCATCACATGCAGGCACAGCACTCAATTCAGCATGTGTTCTTGTTTGTGTGTGCTGTCTGCGTCACTCATAGCATGTGCCTATGTCATGCACTATATCGAACATTTTTTATATCGTTATCGAAGAAGGTGTACCGTCGATAAATATCGATACCGTTTTATCGCCCAGGCCTAACTAAGATTAACAAAATGCTGTAGAAGTATTGTTCATTCTTAGTTCATGTTAACTAAAGTAGGTAACTAATGTTAACTAATGAACCTTATTGTAAATACATAAATTGTACATGTTATAAAATAAAAAATTGTACATTATATTTAATATTTAACTCTATATTTTATATTGTTTTTTTTATTATCATCTCTCAGTCTAGTATTTTTGTTATTAGTAGAGTATATTTATATTTGAATAATCCTATTATTTTATTATATTATAAAAATGTTTAATCTATTTTATTTTAATTATTTCTTAATTTCTGTTTGTTTTATTTTATATTATAATCCATCCTTCCATCTAGTACTGATCTTTATGTCGTTCTGTGCAGAAGTCTCAGGTTAGCGGTGAGGTGGCACCTCCAGCAGGTGATCTGTCAGAGGAGGTGGATGAAGCTCAGGTGAGTGGCACTCCACCCTTGGGAGAAGAGGAAGGCTATGACGCAGACAGTGAAAGTAACCCTGAGGACTCCATCCGTCAGGAGGAAGGTAGTACCACCCATTTATACTGACATGAGAGTCTGCATTGTGCTGGTCATTTGTGTGCTGACACTTGTGTTTAACTGTAGAGTGTATGTGCATATTATCCAGAGCCAAAAGAATCTTGTGTAGGTTGTTGGCTTTAAAGGCTCATTATGTTAATGTTAACATCCTGAAATGAGAGTGCAAACTAATTATCATCACA
Source organism: Sinocyclocheilus anshuiensis (assembly GCF_001515605.1). Lineage (NCBI taxonomy): Eukaryota > Metazoa > Chordata > Actinopteri > Cypriniformes > Cyprinidae > Sinocyclocheilus > Sinocyclocheilus anshuiensis. The sequence continues at coordinate 328,415 of NW_015540944.1, forward strand.
GTTAGCCAGGCTGAGAAGTGCATAGTAACTGATAGCAGGGGAAGTTTCTAGAATGCGTTAGCCGGTCTGAGCCGGTTAGTGTCAGGTAGGCTGAGTGAACGTCTGGTCAAGCGATACGTGATCCTGTTCTCTAGTCACATGCAGCGCTGGCTCTCTCGCCCTGATAATGGTGTCATTGTTTCCTTTGGGCTATGATGTAAGACCGCCGTGTTGAGCCATGTCTTGTGACTGCAGCTTCTGACCAGTCTATTACATACACAGATATGTGCATGATTTTGTAAGTTCATTCGCTTTCACACGAGGGCTTGTGGTTGATCTAATTTATAATGGAGGGAACTGAAGGCAAAGCTTGAAATGGCAGAGTCCGGTCTGTGTGTTTGCAGTCTGACTGTGAAAGAGAACTGAATGTGGTTTAGAATAGATTGTGGAGTTTGATTTCAGAATCTGTTCTGTTAATCCACTGATGTGACAATACTGTAATTTCATTCATTTAGACAAAGAAACATGCCTATCACTCATGTCTACTGTCTGTTTGTCTGTCTCTCTCTATTGTTTTATCCGTCGTTCTCTGTCTTCATTTGTCTATCATGTTTGTCTTTCTATCGTTTTATCTATCTATGTATCGTTCGTTTGTTCGCTTTTCTTTCGCTGTGTCTGTCTATAGGCCTATATGTGTTTCTAGTGTTGTCAGAAGTACAGATGGCGGTACCACTGGGTACTTAAATGTTAAAAATGTGATGATACCAGCATTTCCCGCTAGCATTTTGAGCACTGTTGTGTGGATTCTCAAACACCTCTGATTGGCCTTTGTGTTCACGCACTCAACAGATATGTCTGTGATTGACTACAATGATCATCGCTTCATGCTCTTCACTGAGCGCTTACACAGATACACACGGGAAACAGATACAGTAGTGGGAAATGCTGGCATCATTACATCTTTAAAATTTCAGTACCGACTGGTACCGACTTCGGTACTTTTGACAACACTGTGTTTCTAAATGTCTTTCTATTTTATTTTTATCTATCTGTAACGCTGTCTCTATCTTTCTATATATCTATCTATCTATCTGTCTTTCTGTCTGTCTATTTATATAGGCTATGTGTGTAAGGATGTTTGTGACAGAGTGCTCTGTGTGTGTGTGTGTGTGTGTGTGTGTGTGGATCTTGCGTAGGAGCTGCAGGGTAGTCCACAGTTAAATCATGCGGGTTCTCTGGTGTGTGGCACCTCCATCAGCTTAATTAATTTTACTGAGCAGGAGCTCTGAGTGCTGTGAGCTGCATCTGTACATACTGTACTTGCTCTTCAGTCCTTCTGTATGTACTCTTGCAGCACCACCATTTATTATTTTATTATTATTGTGTTACTTATAGTCCGTCTTCTGTCTTCCTGTGACAGGGATAAAGGTGGAGGCTGTAGTCTCATTGGGGGAATGTACGTTAGGAATGGCAGGAGTGCCTCAGGGCTCCGGCCGCGGCCGTCTGCTGTTCCCGGAGATCTGCTTGATGGAGCTGCAGCTGTTAGCCAGCAGCTCTCCGGACCTGGAGGTTTTGGGCCACGTGTTGCAGAGTCTGTTAGGAGCCGTGAAAGGCCACCACAACAACGCAAAGCTGCTCTACCAGCAGGTCAGACTCTTATCTCATGCCAAACTGATTTATTTATGTATGCTGCTATTACTTATTGATGCTACACAGTGACATATCTTATTCCACAAGACCTTTTGTCTAAGTTACCTACCTTCAATTGGTAGAAAGTTTTGTTCCAGTAACCAGTTGAAAGAGTATACTTGAAACCAAAGAATCTACGTAGCAGGAACAAGATGACCTTATGCAAACCTTTTAGCAATTTGAGATTTTTTGTTATTTTAGCTCTAGAAAGGAGTCTGGATTTTTAAGGTTTACAACTGATTTGTCAATAATGATTTGAATACTGTGACCAGCCAGATTAAATAAACTTTACTGTATTTATGAGGAAATGTGACCCATCATGTTCTTTTTCTCTTGACAGGGTGGTGTGAAAGCCATTCTCACCGGATTTCAGAATATTCTCAGCCAATCAGATGCTTCCTATAAAGGTGTATATTATTTATACTTAAATTATGCATATTTCCTCCAGTTATCATTACTGTAATGTGTCCTGATGTTTTGTCTTTATATTTTTGGGTTTAATCATAATTCTCATTATTCTCAAGGGGTTTCTTACAGTATTTTACTATGTTGCACAAAAAATACTGCAATACAATTAATTAAAAAAATAAAATAAAATCATATATATATATATATATATA
>NW_015540944.1:330791-330934 GCF_001515605.1 Sinocyclocheilus anshuiensis
CTGCATTTATTTGATCCAAAATACAGCAAAAGCAGTAATATTGTGTATAATAATATAAATATACTGCTTTCTATTTGAATAATAAAAAATGTTTCTTGAAAAGCAAATCAGCATATTAGAATGATTTCTAAAGGATCATGTGA
>NW_015540944.1:331009-343317 GCF_001515605.1 Sinocyclocheilus anshuiensis
GCAATATTCCAAAAAAAAAGAATAGTCCATTTTGCTTTCATGGTGATCAAAAAAAAGTTTTGTTTTGATGAGAGCAGCATGTTAATAAGCCCTTAAACAATGGTCTAATTGCTCTATGCAGAGTGCCAGACAATACTGACGGAGCTGCTCGTTGCCATGGTGAGTGACAGGATCACAGCGGAGGAACTTGCCCTGTTGACACGCCTCTTCCTGGAGAAGACTCCGCCCACTGTAAGTGCAACCCCACTTAGCATTTAAATGTGGTATTGTGTGCCAAAAACACTGCATCTGTATATTTGTCCACAGAAAAGGAAAAGGTTTGAAACTACACAATACAAATGTGATCAGTGTGATCGAACAGGTTTATTTTTAACACAGTGTCAGAAAGTGGACTGATGCAGAATGCCAGCCTTTGGATTGTCAATGCTGATATGAGTCAACCATGCTACGTTCATTATCATTCGGTTTTTTCAAGCATCTCTTTATGTACTTTGTTTCTGATTGCCAGTCCTTTACTTCTGAGCACCTCTCCTGTCTTTAACGCTCTAATTTACTGGTTTATGTGGTTTCTACATACTGTAGGTTAAAGATACAAAACACAAAGACTATTATTATAAATCTAGATATAAAGCTTTAGAATAATGATCTCAGTGATCATCTAGTCAGTTGTGAGAAAACTAGTCGACTAGGCGTTCATCCTGACACTTCCCTTGTATATTCGACATTTAACATGAATTTTGTGTTTTCTTGATTTATGTTGAACTGCTGTATCTAATCCTTGTATTATCAGGCTCTTTCCTGGCACCTACTGTTAGTGTTGTCTAAAGTACACAGATACACACGGGAGCGTTTGAAAGCCACGTCTATCAGCAGATCCGTCTATGAGCAGTTATGTTAGGGATCCGCTGATAGACGCAGCTTTCAAACGCTCCCGTGTGTATCTGTGTAAGCACTCGGTGAAGAGCGTGAACGTCATCAGTGTGTGAATTTCATGAAACCTGTCAGTTGGTCATATTTGCGAAGATTGCATTACGTCGGGCAGCAAATTTCAGTGTGGATTGCTATTCAAGTTCAACAAGTTTTGAAAGAAGTCTTTTCTGCTCACCAAGGATGCATTTATTTGATCAGAAATACTGTAAAAATAGTAATTAGTATAGTGAAATATTTTTTCCTATCTAAAATAACTACTTTTTATTTGAATATATTTGAAAGTGTAATTTATTTCTGTGATGTAAAGCTGAATTTTCAGCATTATTACTCCAGTCTTCCTTCAGAAATCATTCTAATATGCTGATTTGTTTTTGCATTTGATTATCAATGATGAAAACAGTTGTGCTGCTTCATATTTTTGTGGAAACTGTGATATATTGTATTTTTCAGGATTCTTTGAATAGTTAAAATAAATAGTTTAAAAAAACAGCATTTATTTGAAATAGAAATCTTTTGATAAATTTAATGCATGCTTGCATTAAAAAAAGTCCTACTGACCCTAAACTCTTGAATGATATATGATAAGCAATGTTATATGCAATGTTATATGATAAGTATAAAACCTCAACATTTCAGCAAACACTGCTCATATTTTCTTCATGAAATGCAGAAATCTTTATTTTGTTTTCATCATCCGTAGGAGATCTTGCTGAGAGGCTTGCTTCAGATTGTGGAGGCTAATGCAGACACAGAGCCGCTCTACTTCATGTCCTTTCCCATGATCCCTGGCGCAGGGGTCCCCGGCTTGAGCTCCTCTCCTGGGATGAGGCCTCATGGGACGGCTGGTGGTAAGGGTGGAGTAAACACTCTTTTGAGGGGTAAATTACCGCTGGGCTGTGGTGAAGCAGACATGAGCAGGCCCGGTCATCTGCGCAGCTCTCCCTGGCATACGGCACCCTTCCACCTGCCCTTAGTGGGACAGAACTGCTGGCCTCACATGGCCAGTGGCTTCAGCGCCTCGCTGTGGGTACGAGCGGGGAAGGATGAGGATGGGCGTTATAAGAAGGGTAAGAAGAAGAGCATTATTTTTTGAGCAGATTAGAATAAAATTTTTATTTATAATGCAGATTAGTATTATTTATATATTATAGCATTTATTAATATTTTGAATTCTTTTATTTTTGTATTTTTAGTTTTCAATTTAATTTTAGTTTTAGTAATATTGTTGTGTGATTGTTTTTGTCTTTTTTTTCTTTTCTAGTTATCTTTATTTTTTATTTCAGTTTTAATACTTTTAGTACTTGCACTTAAACTTTATTTTAGTTAGTTGCCAAGGCAACATTTTAAGTTTTTTTAAGTTGAAGTTTTTGATCATTATGTTTCACTTCAGCTTTAAAACAATTATGGACAATATTTTTTAATAGTTTTATAGTTTAAGTTTTAGTAATGTTGTTATGTGAGTTTGTTATTTTTAGGTTTTTTTTTTATATATATATATATATATTTAAATTGTTTATTTAGGTTTTAGTTATATTAGTCCTTAAAATAATTTTTCAGTTATTTACCAAGGCAAATTTGTTTTGCATATAATATTTCAGTTCATCATTAATTCAATTACAGACAACATTTTTAATAGTTTTAATTAAATTTTTAATAGTGTTGTGTTTGCTTTTTATTCGGGTTTTTCTTTTATTTTTCTTTATTTTTTATTTCAGTTTTTGTCATTTTTTAAGTTTAAGTTTTTCATATAATATTTGTTTTACTTTGTTTCAGCTTTAATTCAATTACCGAAAATATGCTTTGGAATAGATTTATTTTTAGTTAACAATAACAGCCCTGAAACATGAACACCATCCCACTATATCTAAGAGGAGGTTTGCTGAGTTAATTTGGCTGTGTGTTGCAGAAGAGGAGGCGTCTCTGTCAGAGGAGGTCCTGCATGGTCCCGCACATGTCACGGAGCAGCAGACAGACAGATGTCTCCTCCATGTCCTCTCCATGGGCTCTAAGGCGCTGATGCTTCAGGTGTGGGTGAACATCTCCACCGGAGCCTTTACCTTCAGGTGAGTGACATGGCAAAACTTGAACTTAAAGTTGCACCAAGCACATTTTTCCTCCTCAAAAGTGGATGCCAGTGGTGTTTCAGGAGGGCAGTAGATCTTACACAATCCACTGCAAATTGCAATCAACTATAACTCCTTTCTGATATAAAACACTATTTTGCATAATCTTAGCTACTCCTAATGGATAGATTTAAGTGTCATTATACATTATATTTTTTTCCTCATGTTGAATAACTAATAGCATTTCTGTAGCTAAAACAGTAGAGGCCATGGGTTTGATTATTATTATATTTAACATTAGTTAACTACATTAGTCAACATGAAGTAGCAATGAAGATCTGTTAACAGTAGTAGCACTGTGAACTAACATGAACATGAGCATTTTTATTAACTCAAATTAACAAAGGTTAATAATTGCTGTAAAAATATATTGCTTATTTTTAGTTCATGTTAGTTAATGGGACCTTATTGTAAAAGTGTTACCAATTTTTTTAGGGAATGCATGAACTGATCAAATGTATATTTTGAATGCAGTGTAAAGGCGTCTTCCAAATGCATAAATTTAAATGTAATTACAGTAATAATTTTTGGAAAGAAAATTGGTTGTGAATGCTGTTTTGTGTTGGGTAAAAAAAAGAATACTCTGTGCACCTTTAAATTTTTTTTTTTTTTTAGATGTAGATTTCTCACTTTCAACATACTAACTAATACTAAACTAAAACTAAAATTGAAATAAAAATAAACCTAATTAGCAATATTTAATAATGATAATAATAATAATAAAATCTAAATAAATACATAAAGATAAAATCTATTTCAAAATAATAAATGATTGAAAAAAAAACATATATAAAACTATAATAATAAATAAATAATAGTAAAATAACACTGGCTTGAGAATGTGTGTGCTTTTGGAAAAAATTATTCATTTGCAAGGTTGGCATCTTCCAGCTGCTGCTTGTAGTTTCTGTGCATGAGTTCCAAAAAGTATGTTTATGTTTTCCATGCTAAATTACAATAGTAACTCTTTGTTTATGAATTCAGGATCTGCATCGATCCAAACGATGAGATGAAGGCGGGTCTGCTAGCCCAGGCGGAGTCTGGAGACGGTGTGCTGACGACAGGCATGTGGCAGCACTTGGCTCTCACGTACACACAGCAGCCTGAGGGCAGGAAGAACGTCCACGGTCAGCTGACCCTCTGGGTGAGCGGCATTCGGTGAGTCTGCCACTGCAATTAGTTGGTGGATGATTTAAATGGATAGTTCAACCAGGGCTGCAGACATCAGTTTTTATGCAGTCAGAATCATGTTTTAATCAAGCCTTCCTGTGCCACATACAGGAAGTGTGACGTCTCGCTAGACTTCACTCTGCCCAGGAAGTCCAGTTTGTCATCAGACAGTAATAAGACCTACTGTATGCTTGGACACTATCAGCACTCCTCAGAGGAGCAGGCCAGCCCAAGTGCACGCTGGGATATGGGCACACTGCTGCTCTTTAATGGTATGAAACCAGTTCTCATAGACCTTCCCTACAGTATAATGATCTCCCCTTTGAAATGTTTGTGGTTTTCATCAGATCAATCGCACATATATTTTTAATTAAATCTAAAACTGTTAAAAACATACTTATTAAATGAAATAAAGCTGAAAATAAACTGCTGAAAATGTCAAACTAAACAAAAATTAGAAATGTTGACTTGGCAACTAACTGAAATAAGTTAATTGTCTTTTTATCTCACAATTCTGATTTTGTTTTGTTTTAGCAATTCTGAACTTGCAATGACCTTTTTTTTTTTTTTTAAATGTTTTGTTCCATGGTGGAAACAAAAAAAAAAGAATTGCGAGAGAGAAACTTGCAGTTGTGTGGGAAAAAAAACAAAAAAAAGAATTCTCAGTTTATATCTCAAAGTCCTAAAAAAAAGTCCTATAAAAAAAAAAAAACATTTTATTGTGGTGGAAAATGGGGTATAGATTAATAAAAGCTGTGAGAAATAGTTAGCTGATGCATTAAATAATGTTGACAAATGTTACCAACAAAAAAACAATAATAGTATATAAATAGTAATCAAATATCACCGCTTCGTGTTGTTGGAAAGATTATTTGTATGCGCTTTCAGCGGCAGTGATGTTGTTGGTAACGTGGGATCTTCCTGCTGCTGGAAGTTTCTGTGTGTGAGCCACAGATTCTCCACATTCCCTCCACACAACACACTTTTCTTAACAGAATAGCCATTCTGTTGCTACTATTAGGTCATGAATGGGCCGAGTCCAGCCGTTCCCAACTTGTGAAACACTCTAATGTGGTTATGTGGTGCAGTGCTGCTCTCAATGTTTTTTTTTTTTCCCCCCACTTTGTTTATTTGTCTTTAGGTCACAGCTTTTCATCCACCACACTCTATTATTTTTCTTTCTTGTCTATTGACGTTTGTCAATTCACATATTTTAGATTATATAGCTCAATGTCAATATTGTTGCACTAACTTGTCTGTAAAATATATGTTTTTGGTCTTGCCATTTTTTTATGTCATGAGACAACGGTTTTTATCAAGACAAACTTTGAAGGACTTATTTTGTAAAATGGACAAAGAAAAACTTTGAAAAATTTTTTTTATCATAAGTACATTTAATGAATCTTTTTTAGAGTTGCATAAACAAATTGGTTGGTCTTTTTTTCAAAATTTAATTTCATAAAATGTTTGTATTTATTATATTATTTGTTAAAGCTGATATTGCAACTATTATAACTATTAGAAACATATTTGTTAATTGAAATGAAGCTGAAATAAAATACAATAAAATATAAACGTTAGATCCAAAACCTAAACTAAACAAAAATTAGAAGTGTTGCCTTGTCAACTAACTGAAATAAGTTTACTTTAAATTGGTGCACTAAAATTAATAACTGGAAATAAATAAAAACTAAAACAAAATAAAAATAAATTAAATCTAAATACTAATATTTAAAAACAATAATAACAGTGACAAAAAAAACTTCATATAAATCTTAAAACATATAACATTCTTCATTTTTTAAATGATGTTCATGTATTTTTTTATATTCATGTGAAAAATGCAGACATATTTAAATTAATCAAGGCATGTTTTCCACCCTTACTGTATTTTCATTAAAACAACACAGAAGAATTATATTTAATCATTTCATTTATATGCAACAATACAGTATACAGTAATAAACGGTGATATTTGCCTACATATAAACTGGTTATTGGTTGTTTTAGGCTCCAGAATTGACACTGCGGAGGCTTTTTACCTGTTTGCCAGCGGTCCTGACCTCACCTCCATCATGCCCTGCAAGTACGGCAAGCCTCATGGGACAGTATCCAAGTACGTGACACAGGAGGGTCTTCAGTGTGAGCAGATACGAGAGCTCCTCATGAGGAATACAGACATTGACATCGCACCTCTTATTGTAAGCCACTGCATCTATGAATATGAATTTATTTAATTTTTTCCCAAATGTCACATATTTCACCAGAAGGCTTTTATGCAAATGTATCTGACAGTGACATAGTTCAATAGCTCGTTTATCTCCTTCACTGCCACTGAAAAGCAGGCAACATTATTTGTCCATTTGTACATCATTTGCTGCTTGTTGAAGTGCCTTCTCTGTGCAGTTTTACCCACTGACATCTTAATTACTGGTGATTTTACGCGTCTACATGCTGTTCCAGGTGTTCCTATGCTAATGCATTACATGCTCGATAATTACTGCCATCAGAAAAAGTCATTTCAGCACAAACCTTCATTTCTCATGGATGAATATGCTTCTTTTTTCAGATATTTTCTGACAATATCTAGTGCTAATATAAAGTATTGTACACATTTATCTAAAGAAATCTGTCAGTAACCTGTCCAAGTGATATTTCACCTCGAGATTGAAAGAAAAACATTGATATATGAAAATAATAGTCAGAAAATCAAATTTTTTGAAATGGAAGACTTTATTGAACCTTAAACAATAAAATAAATAAGAAAATCTTTAGACAAAATGTAAAACAAGTTTGCATATGTTTTTATCGAGTATCATGCTTTGGTACATATATGGCTTATATAGTCTGATATAGTGAGAATATTAAGAGAAAAATCAGTTTTTATTCAGAGGCCCAAACTGATAAAAATGACTTAATTTGGTGCAGATGCTGATATTTATATATGGCCAAAAAGTAAGATGAAATTCTGAAGCTTCTAATGTAAATCAATGAGATCTTTATAACAGTACAGCAGATACTTACATAAAATGATATAAATATCAGTCGTCACTCTGTATCTCCAATAATAGGTCTGAGTAAGATGAGATGCTTAGATAGTAATCAAAACATATAATGCAATGCAATCCAATGATGATTGAGAGATGAACAAATAAACGCTCCTCAAAAGATCCTGATGATCAGATTTGAGATGCACTGATTTTTCTACAAAATGATTGATGGAGAATCAAGTAAAGCCAAGCTGCTTCATCTGGAAATATTACTAACAATATCAAAGATATTCTTGCATTTACTTTATAAATAAAGATTTAACAACAAAAAGATGCGTGAAGCAAGAGCTGAAGGTGGACATTTGCACAATTTTACTAAAAGACCTTTTACTTGCTGAAAAAAACTCTAAACTATCAATCAGGCAACAGAAGGCATAATTGTGTGCAACAGGTTTAACAGCAAAGTTTGAACATGTTGATTATTTACAGGCCTTAGAAATTCACTTAGTAAATATGAAACAGTAGGCTTTATAGGGTTAATAATATATTAGCATAAAAAATGAAGCCTATGTTTTAGGACAGTCAAGAATTTCCATTACTGTAGAGAAGGCAAACCTCACTGTTAGGAAAACCACTCGCTTCCACTTACTACTCTCACATTTAGTCCCACACTGCAAATCTGATCGCACCTTCAGATCTCTATGTTAGAGCCTGCATGCAACATTGAACTTTCATTTCAAACAGAACAAGAAAAATACTTTTCCTTTGCCTGCATCTCAACATATGTGCATTTGTGTTTTTGCAGGAGAGTTTAGCAGTAGTTTATGCCCCCAGCATGCCGTCTCTCTACACCATATATGAGCCGGTGATCCGTCTGAAGGGCCAGGCCAAGTCAACGGTGGCTTCCCAGCGGCCCTTCAGTGCCAAAGAGGTTCAGAGCTCCATCCTGGAGCCTCCTTTCCTCAGGACCATGATGCCCTGCCAGGCTCTCGGCCTACACAGCGTCCTGCACAAGATCGGAGGCACCGGCGCTTTTGTCTTCCTGTTTGCTCGGGTATGTGTTTGTCTGCATATTCATCACTAGTAGAGATCAGGAACGTGTGGAATGAGTTATCTGTCACTACACTTCTGCACACAAACACACAATGGTTATGCATTTTGACCAGATCTTTTAGTTGAACTCCTTTTGTTGATGCTTTTTAACAAGAGGGATTTAAAAAAAAAGAAAAAGACAATAAAGCAGTATTTGTTTCAACATATAAACAGAGATATCATGATCAGGTGAAAGTATTTCTTACTTTCTGAATCAGTCATACATTTTTTTTTTATTAAAACATTATTTATATTATTTATACCAATGCCACTCAGTGATATTTTAAAATAATGGATGTACTATTATAGTTTTACTCTTATATTTTATTTTTATATTTTCTGTTTTCATTTTAATTGTAAGGTTTTAGTATTTTTTTTAAGTATGTCTTTGTAGTTTGTATTTATTAATTTTAATTTTAGTAATTTTAGTGCTCAGAAATGAGAAATGTTGTCTTTGCAACTTGCTGAATTAAAATAAGATTCCGTTTTTCTATATTTTATTTCATTTCAATGTAATATATACGTAAAAAATACAGGAATTTTTACTACATTTTTGTCAACTTGAATGCTGATTCACAAAAGCTCTGACTGTATCTGGTGGCTGTGCTTTTTAATCAAAGCAGTACTGTTTGAGAGGCTGAGGTAAATCTGAATATTATGCTTTAAAGTCTCTAGTGAAGGTATATTCAGTCTTTCCTTCATATTCCAGTACACATTTTTTGCTGGTATTGTAATCTGATAATGTTTCTTTCATTCAGAGGGCAAAATTGGATTTTTGGTCGGCATGTTCTTGGCCCGGGACGTTCTCTTTCACACTGCGTTCCCTCACATTATCCTTCAGACAGCTCTCGACAGTCATCTCAAAGCCTCGCTTTGTGTTTCTATCATTCTCTCTTTCTCTCATTTCAGATCAGTCTGTCATGATAACAAAAACACAGAAGCGCATATTACTGTTTTTAAATTAACATACACTACCATTCAAAAGTTTGGGGTTAGTAAGAAAAATAAAACTTTTATTCAGCAAGGACACATTAGTTTGATCAAAAGTGACAGACAGTAAAGGCATTTATAATGCTACAAAAGATTTCTGTTTCAAATAAATGCTGCTCTTTTGAACTTTCTATTTAGCAAAGAATCATGACATTTGTGGTGTTTACTCAATAATTTTGAGTAAGAAAAATTATTGACATGATCTAAACCATACATGTTGAAAAGCAACTAGGGTGAACCATGCTTAGTGAGACCAAAAAAATAATTTTTAATAATTGAGGAGCAGTGCTAATTAAAATAGCAACAGATGCTCGTCCTTGGGTATGATGCCAAATAACTGACATTTATTAAATGATTAAATAATTTAGTGCAGATGGATCTAGTTGAGTTAGGTTGTTTAGTTTGGTGCACATCATGTTTGTTTCGCAGGCAGCATTAACAATCAAGTGTTGTTAGCTGAGGCTTCCTCTGTTCTGTGTGTTATAACACTGATCTAAGATTGCCAGCATGAAAACAAAGTGATAGCCCAATTCATTTTCACTATGTGATGTATTTCACGCATACAGTGATTTTAGCAGCAGGAACGTCAGAATCACATTGCGCTTAACTCTTTCTGTCTGTCTGTTGGTTCTCGTAGGCGGTAGAGTTGAGCGACTGTGAGAAAACTCAATCTCTGGCGCTGCAGCTGCTGCTGTCTCTGGTTAAAACCAACCAGCATCGCACTCATGAGATGCAGTGTTACCACGGCTATTCCATGATTCACCAGGTTCTCATCAAGCCCATGTGCATTGTGGGATACCACGTTCTGAAGGTGAGTTTTAGCCTACGCATTATATATTAACAATATTTTTATAATGACAATTTAAAATTAAGCAGCAGCATGAAAATCGTAATATTTGATTCTGCTTTTTATTTGGTCAAAGTTTCCTAAAGATGACTGTTAATTGAACATGATAGTTCCTCTAATTAAAAATCTTTTGATACATATTAAATATCATAAATTAGCTGGAATTTTTTTTTTTTTTTTTTTACACTTCTGCACACAAACACACAATGGTTATGCATTTTGACCAGATCTTTTAGTTGAACTCCTTTTGTTGATGCTTTTTAACAAGAGGGATTTAAAAAAAAAGAAAAAGACAATAAAGCAGTATTTGTTTCAACATATAAACAGAGATATCATGATCAGGTGAAAGTATTTCTTACTTTCTGAATCAGTCATACATTTTTTTTTTATTAAAACATTATTTATATTATTTATACCAATGCCACTCAGTGATATTTTAAAATAATGGATGTGCTATTATAGTTTTACTATTATATTTTATTTTTATATTTTCTGTTTTCATTTTAATTGTAAGGTTTTAGTATTTTTTTAAGTATGTCTTTGTAGTTTGTATTTATTAATTTTAGTAATTTTAGTGCTCAGAAATGAGAAATGTTGTCTTTGCAACTTGCTGAATTAAAATAAGATTCCGTTTTTCTATATTTTATTTCATTTCAATGTAATATATACGTAAAAAATACAGGAATTTTTACTACATTTTTGTCAACTTGAATGCTGATTCACAAAAGCTCTGACTGTATCTGGTGGCTGTGCTTTTTAATCAAAGCAGTACTGTTTGAGAGGCTGAGGTAAATCTGAATATTATGCTTTAAAGTCTCTAGTGAAGGTATATTCAGTCTTTCCTTCATATTCCAGTACACATTTTTTGCTGGTATTGTAATCTGATAATGTTTCTTTCATTCAGAGGGCAAAATTGGATTTTTGGTCGGCATGTTCTTGGCCCGGGACGTTCTCTTTCACACTGCGTTCCCTCACATTATCCTTCAGACAGCTCTCGACAGTCATCTCAAAGCCTCGCTTTGTGTTTCTATCATTCTCTCTTTCTCTCATTTCAGATCAGTCTGTCATGATAACAAAAACACAGAAGCGCATATTACTGTTTTTAAATTAACATACACTACCATTCAAAAGTTTGGGGTTAGTAAGAAAAATAAAACTTTTATTCAGCAAGGACACATTAGTTTGATCAAAAGTGACAGACAGTAAAGGCATTTATAATGCTACAAAAGATTTCTGTTTCAAATAAATGCTGCTCTTTTGAACTTTCTATTTAGCAAAGAATCATGACATTTGTGGTGTTTACTCAATAATTTTGAGTAAGAAAAATTATTGACATGATCTAAACCATACATGTTGAAAAGCAACTAGGGTGAACCATGCTTAGTGAGACCAAAAAAATAATTTTTAATAATTGAGGAGCAGTGCTAATTAAAATAGCAACAGATGCTCGTCCTTGGGTATGATGCCAAATAACTGACATTTATTAAATGATTAAATAATTTAGTGCAGATGGATCTAGTTGAGTTAGGTTGTTTAGTTTGGTGCACATCATGTTTGTTTCGCAGGCAGCATTAACAATCAAGTGTTGTTAGCTGAGGCTTCCTCTGTTCTGTGTGTTATAACACTGATCTAAGATTGCCAGCATGAAAACAAAGTGATAGCCCAATTCATTTTCACTATGTGATGTATTTCACGCATACAGTGATTTTAGCAGCAGGAACGTCAGAATCACATTGCGCTTAACTCTTTCTGTCTGTCTGTTGGTTCTCGTAGGCGGTAGAGTTGAGCGACTGTGAGAAAACTCAATCTCTGGCGCTGCAGCTGCTGCTGTCTCTGGTTAAAACCAACCAGCATCGCACTCATGAGATGCAGTGTTACCACGGCTATTCCATGATTCACCAGGTTCTCATCAAGCCCAAGTGCATTGTGGGATACCACGTTCTGAAGGTGAGTTTTAGCCTACGCATTATATATTAACAATATTTTTATAATGACAATTTAAAATTAAGCAGCAGCATGAAAATCGTAATATTTGATTCTGCTTTTTATTTGGTCAAAGTTTCCTAAAGATGACTGTTAATTGAACATGATAGTTCCTCTAATTAAAAATCTTTTGATACATATTAAATATCATAAATTAGCTGGAATTTTTTTTTTTTTTTTTTT
>NW_015540944.1:343606-350850 GCF_001515605.1 Sinocyclocheilus anshuiensis
CATAAAATAAATGGGTATTTTTTTTTTTTTTTTTTTTTTTTACTACATCAGCGGAGCCAGCTTTAGTTATTTTAGTATCATTGATATACTATTATAGCCTTTGTTTACATTTTTAATTATATTTTATTTTAATTTTTTTCACTTTAATCTTAAAATCTAGTAATTTTGTTGTACGCTTTTGTCATTTTTATTTTATTTTTTTAAATATATCTATATTTTTTTGTATTAGTTTTAATTTAATTTTATATTTATATTTTTCTGTTTTCATTTTGTTGTATGTTTTTGTAATTATTGTTTAAAAAAACGTCTATATAGTTTTTATTATTTTTTTAGTTTTGATTTTATTGTAGTACTTCAATTTAAAATAAATAAAAATGAGAATGTTTTTTTTAATTTCATTTTATTTTAGTTAACTTTTTAATTATATTTTACTTTTAGATTTTCTGTTTTTACTTGAATTTTAGTTAAAGTTGTAGCAATTTTGTTGTATGTTTTTGTATTTTTTTTAAATGTCTATAGTTTTTTTTAATATTTTGAGTTAACTTTTTATTTCAAGTAACAAAATGTTTTTTTTTTTTTGATGGCTTCAGTTTTAACTAATAAATCTGTGCACTTGTGCTGTTGTTGTACTAAACAGCACACCCTGCTGGTTTTCACGTTTAATGCAGACTGACAGTGAGAATGTTTTGTCCCTCTCTCAGTATATTCTTGTTTTCTGAAATACATCAGATTAATGACACTGAAAAATACTTGCTCTGTTTTTGCCTTCTGAATACTGCTGAAGTTTGATTTTAGACTGCAGCTCAGCAAATATCTGTGTCTGTGTGTGTGTGTGTGTGTGTGTGTGTGTGTGTGTTATAGACACTGTTGGACGGCTGCTGCAGCGGGTCAATCCTTACGATCGGAGAAGACGGTCAGTTCCATCTGGATGCCGAATCCACTGTGGTGCTGCAAGATCTCAGACTGCTTTCTGAAATACTGCTGGACTGGAAGATATGGGCCAAAGCACAGGTACACACTCACATCTGAATGAGAACATACCATAGAGTTATTTTTATGGAGAGCTTATTGTAGTGTGTGTGTGTGTGTGTGATAGTGTGGCGTGTGGGAGACGCTGCTGACCGCTTTAGAGATCCTCATCCGGGTGCATCATCCTCAGCAGATGTTCAACATACGACAGCTTCTCAAGGCGCAGGTGGTTCATCGCTTCCTGCTCGCCTGCCAGGTGCTTCAGGTAAGATGTTCATTACACTTCGAAAAATGTCAGTAAAACAACGTCATATTTCCCTCATTTCCTGCCATTCAGTGTCCATAAACGCTAGAAAAAATAAGTCTGGAGAGACGCATTTTACTAAATATATGCTCTATATTTTTCTTAAACTATATAAAACTGCCTTATATGCAATTTAAATTTTTATATACATTTTTTATTTAAGTTTTAATGGATTATTTTTATTTTTTTTAATGTTGATTGATTTTTAAATACATTGATTAATTAGTTGATTATTAAATAAAGTAAAACTTTTCGGTTTTCTGCTGAATGAAAACTTTCAGTTTTCGGTGTTTCAATAAAAAAGTGATTTCAGCACATCATTAGAAACATCATAGAGAAAGAGTATGAAACATACAACCAAGTGCCATTCACGATGTAATTAATGCAGGAAAGAAGACCAATCATAGTTCACTGTGTGGCTCATTTTGGAACATCATCTTTATTATTCTCATAGGAGCATCGGGATGAGTACCTGACCTCCATCCCACAGGAGGTCTGCCTCTCGTTTGTCAAAATCATCCAGGAGGTTTTGGGGTCTCCTCCAGACCTGGACCTGCTGCGGCTGGTCTATAATTTCCTGCTGGCTGTTCACCCCCCCACCAACACTTACGTCTGCCACACGCCCACCAGCTTCTACTTCTCTCTGCACATCGGTGAGCAAACCTTCAGAAAACCCCGATCTGATCAGAATGAGTCATTAAAGCAATAGTTTATGATCATTCTGTCATCATTTGCACTTTTCCAAACCTGTATGACTTAATTTCTTCTGTGGAACACAAAAGAAGATGATTAGCAGAATGTTCATGCTGCTTTTGCCTTCTTGATCCACAGAAGAAGAAAAATTATACAGGTTTTGAGACGGAGAAATCTTTTTTGACCTTAACTCAGGGTTTCCGCGGGTCCTTAAAAAGTCTTAAATTTAGTTTTATCAATTTTAAGGCCATAAAAAGTCTTAAATAGTACAAGAAAGTCTTAATTAGGATTTCAAGAGGTCTTAAATTTGGGGACGGAAAGACCAGAATTGCGATTTGCCTTAATGTGCCGATTAACTTCAAAAGGTGATGTTTCTGGCCTTCTTAAATTTAAATCAGATAACATTTCTAACCATATTTATAAGCATTTATAGCAATGCTGATAGTATTTTGACAGTCAAAAGGGAAAAATTGCATAGATCATGTTTATGTCAAGAGATTTCTGACAAGCAGGTTAACCTGCTTTATTTTCATTTTATGGTTGCAGTAGTCTAGCATCGAGCTTACAGCTCATTCTTCCTCATTAGTAATCATTCTTTCTGCATATCCTGTGTAGATTTGATAGTAAACAAGAACATTTTAGTTCATGCAACTTTTTTTTTAATCAGATGGTAAGCTGTACCAGGAGAAGGTTCAGTCCATGATGTACCTGCGGCACTCCAGCAGTGGAGGGAAATCAGCCTGCAGCTCTGTGCTTTCACTGTCTCCCACCGTCTTCACAGAGACGCCCGCTGAAGGTAACGCATCACTGCCGCCCATGAGAAGGTCAAAATAAAAAAAAAGTCATGCTTACTCATTCTGTTGCACTTTACAAGCATTATTCGTTGAAAATGTCCTTGTCTGACTGGATGCCACTGCTGCGCCTTATTAAGCTTTGAAACACGTGACCTTTGACGAATACAAATCAATAACAGTGCTGACCTGCCTGTCAAGTCAAATCAAATTCATTCATATAGTGGTTTTCACAATACGCTTCATTTGAAAGCAGCTTTAGAGAAAATCATGATTTTAATGTTTATATTATCTTATCTTCATGCCTTATAAGCCAGGCTTCCTTCCAAGGATTTGTTTGGGAGGGAAGGCTTAGTGCACCAGATTTTACCGAAATAGCTGATGGAAATGCCGTTTATTGATGCAATTTCTCAAGAGTATAAGTCTTTTTTTTGTTTAGCTTTAGTGCATAAATTCTATGTTGATACTTAAAATGTCACAAAAACTAGTCTGGAAACACTTATTGTCAAATCTGAACACGAAAAACTTGTCATTGTCAAACTTGTCCTGAAAACGTAGATTCTGACTAAATGTTGTGTTTTTTGGTCCCACAGTACGCCACGCTTCGTCCCCCGAGCATGGAGATGAAGATCTGTCACTGCGTCCCCCAAGCATGGGCCCGTCTCCACACTCTTCTCCAGCCCTGATGCCCCGTCTGGCCCATGGGAGCGTGACGGGGACCGCCGAGCCTGAAGAAGGGACGTCCCTGAGTACCCAGCAGGACCTGGGCAGCACGGAGACCTTGAAGCGAGGAGGAGACGAGCTCCTTAGCAGCTGTGAGTCTGCAAAGACCATTTGTGATTCCCAGAACGTGGGCGGTGATGAGGAGGGCAGCGTCGCGGGAAACCAAACGCCATTCATCAACGTAGAGGAGGAGCACGACAGCAGCCCGCCGGACTCTGAGGACCATTTCGATTGGACCAGCGAGGAAGTGCCACGCCGGCCAGACAGCCTGAAGGGAATCCAGTCCTTCCAGAGGAGCCACAGTAACCTGGCCAGTCTGGGTTTGGCTTTTCCCGCACAGAACGGCTCTCTGACTATTGCTCGCTGGCCCACCGTGGCTGACCGTGCCGCTCCACCGGACGACTGGGAAAGTTACACCTACTCACCCGGGTATGACAGACACAGCAAGGCGGACTCCAGTAATGACAGGTACTCTGAAAACACCAGATGATTTTATATTGTTGAAAACCCTAGCATTTTGAATGCGGAGGTGAAAACATTTTAGCCAGCATATTAAACATGATAAAACTGAAGTAGCGAAATAGCTTTTCTTCTGGATTGTGATGTATATCCGAGTGTAACGGATTATCGAGAAAGAAAAATGTAGGGCTGTCCCTAGGGATATGCCGGTATCAAATTTTCATGTTGCAATTAATTGCTTATGCTTTTATCACGGTATATGGTATTATCACGATATTGAAATTTAGTTTTTTTAAAAAGTGCTGTCATAATACAGTATAACAGGTTTAATAACTTTTTTCTTATAACAAAAATAACTGAACATTTAAATGCAATAAAGCAATACAGAAAAATGTATAAAGTTAAAAGTTTTACACAGATTAAAGTGCAAAAGAACTATAAAGACCAATAGGTATCACTTTACAATAAGACCTCATTAGTTAACCTTAGTTAATGCATTAACATTCACAATGAGCAATAGCTACATTTCAGAAACAGAAAGTAGTGCAGCTGCTTTGCTTACAGGGTTTCCAGGGTAACAGCTGCATTTCTGCAGTTTCTGCAGTTTTTCTGCAGTCAGAGAGTGAAAGTGCGCTTTCATCCAGAGCGTCTCTCACTTTGTTGCGCTTGTTGCGCCTCGTCCGCGCTTATTTACATCAGAGTGAGCACGCGTCTTTCACGCAGCATGCAGCGGTGTTGTGCATTTTGACCAGTTGATGGGAAAAGTATTCTTAAAATGCATTCAAAATTCAGAATAATTTGTCATATATAATTATTCACGGTATTTAGAAGTGCCCACGATAACAATATCGTGCATATTCATCACCGTGATATATCGCATTACCGAATACCGGCACATGTCTAGCTGTACCTCAGTTCTGTGCATTGTTCGTTGATTGGATGTTGAGATGTGGGTGGAGTTTAATCACATTAGATGATTTAAGAAGAAAATGTCTCATAATGTAGTGTATCTGTGAAAAGTAGGCATTTACAGTAAAATCATGCAAAATAGTTTCATGCACATTTACTTTTTTGTATGGAGCTGTCTCCAGTAAGAAAAACCATTTTGACTGTAGGACAGCCCTGGAAATGGTAGAGTCCCTAGGTAGTGTGCGTACTACTGAACTAGGGAGCGAATTGAGACACCTCAGAATCGTTTAGCCTTTCTCAAATGCGTTGCATGGTGTGTGTGTGTGTGTGTGTGTGTGTGTGTGTGTGTGTGTGTGTAGTTGTTCTAGATGTGTGTAATATATCCAGGGAGCTCTTTTAAATTCCTTGTGATGAATAACACTCTTTAATTATGCTAATTTCTGCCGCTGAGTTTTGGAGATTAATGACTTGTAATATTAGCCTTCATTTATAAGTTACATCATCTCTTTAATGTGCTCTTTCAGTCAACAGTCACTGGGTAATTGCCTCCTGTCTTCGCCATTGCCTTTCCTGCACTAAAGATATATCCCATCTACTGAATAATCACTTACACTCATTAAAAGTTAACGACTTTAACGCTAAACTCCAATCCACAAACCATATTTCGGCCTTACAGATGTGTCTGAGCTGTCATTAGGGCTCTTGTTGGGAAACACTTTGCTTCTTTTTTATCCAATTCTAACAATGCCGTCTATCAAATATTGATTTCCCTTTTGTTTATACTGTTATCACAGTATGAGTAATTTTATATCATGATAACATTGTAGTTATTTTTGTGACAATTCGGTAATAAAAAAAAAAGGTTTGTATTTTGCGTGCTGAGTGTTTTTCGGTTAACAGGCTCTGAGTCACCGCTGAAGATCTGACGCTTCTCCACTCCTCAGTGATGATTTCATGTGTGTGTTTTCTGAATCATTCAGGTCCAGTGCTGAAGACTGTCTGGTTCTGATCTGCTGCGGTCTGTACGATCTGCTGAGAGGAGTTCTGCTCCTGCTGCCGGACCTCCTGCTGGAGGAGGTGATGGACAAACTCATCCAGCCGGAGGCTCTTCTCGTCCTGGTCAACCACTCTTCTCCTCTCATTCAGCAGGGCGTCATGAAGGTCCGCTTGCATTCAGCTGTCTTTGGGTAGTTGACAAATGAACATGGCTGTTTTTCAGCCCTCACTAGTTCATTTTAAAGGTCTTGCAGCATGACAGAAGTATTTAAAAAAAAGAAATATGCCACATGAGCTCATGAAAACTGCATGCAAAATACTTATAAACATTTAAAAATGCTGTGTAAATTGGTTTTAGATCACGCGTTTCAATTAAACTGTTAGACTCCCATGTACTGCATCCACACAAATTTATTTTATGCTTATTAATGTGGAAAATCTCTTTCTATAATGTGGACAGGACTGAATCAATGAACATGAATCATGCTTCCACATAAATATTATGTATTTAATAGAATTAAAACTCTCCCTCTTCTTTTTTTTTTCTCTATTTTTAGGGGAATATATAAATTCATGATCAGTTGTTTTTGAAAATAGCCCCTATTCGATAATGTAAATAATATTTCTATTAACATTCTGTATTTCACACAGTTTATCATTAGGATCATCACACTTGCACTGCAGGGCAATTTTTACATTTTGTCCTTGAAATTTCTAAGAATTAAAAAACAATTTAAGTAAATAATTTGTTTATGGACAAATTCGGAAAATATAAGATACACTATTTCCTTTAGGACTGTAAAATGACTGGCCTTTCACTGTTTCTCCATTACTGTTTATCACATCTGCTGCTTTGGTTTGTTTGATATGGAAATAGTTTGTTAGTTGATTGACCAGTTTTATTGATCTCTCTGATAGATGGGAGATTGAGTAAGGGGTTTTATTTATTTATTTTTATGTCTTCTCTCATACATGCATGGATACACAAAACATGTACATTTATTTTTGTAGCTTCTGGATGCCTACTTCAGCCGCGCTCAGAAAGAGCAGAAGGAGAAGTTCCTGAAGAATCATGGGTTTTCGCTGCTGGCCAATCAGCTGTACCTGCACCAGGGCTCACAGGGTCTGCTGGAGTGTTTCCTGGAAATGCTGTTCGGACGACCGGTCGGATTTGAGGAAGAGTGAGTTTGCCAGCCATCTAGAACTGAAGACATGACCATGAGTGCTGACAGCCTGATAAGATGCCAGCTATAAATGTTTATTTTATTTTATTACTGGAAATGCACGACCGGTCGGATTTGAGGAAGAGTGAGTTTGCCAGCCATCTAGAACTGAAGACATGACACATGACCCTGACAGCCTGATAAGATGCCAGCTATAAATGTTTATTTTATTTTATT